>NW_027508748.1:725000-957500 GCF_051911475.1 Siphateles boraxobius | reverse complement strand
GTGGAAACAATTTTCCATACGAACATTATAGGTTATGCACAAGCGTAAGGATATAACCAAATGTCAGTATTTGGTTCCTGGATGTAGTTTGTTTTAATTGTCTATTATTATTTTTTTATAACAGAACTGTGTTGAAACATATGGAAGCTTGTTTCCACAACTAAATAAAAATGTTAATTTCGACTTTTATTCTCACAACACTTTTTCTCGCAATTGCAAGTTATGAAGTCCGAATTGCAAGATAAAAAGTTGCAAGTATCTTTTAAATAGTTTTAAACCGTGGCGGGAACAAGCTTCCATACGAACCTGAATGACTTTCTTTCTACTGTTGAACGTAAAAGAAGATCTTTTGAAGAACGGTTCGGAACTAAATAACATTGGACAACATTGACTCAGTATAGACAAAAACGCACTCAAAGACATTCTTCAAAATTTCTTCTTTTGTATCACAGGTTTGAGTGATATGAGAGTAGTAAATGCTGACAGATTGATCATGTTTGACTGAACTGTGAATCGGATGCATCCTCTGAAGCTGTCAGCAGTGATTCTGTGCTGGTTTTGTTCACAGACGACGCTCTGAACGCTCAAGAGAGACACGAGGGTCTGCTGAGAGAATTACAGGAGCTCGCAGAACACGGTCAGTAAAACACTCCTGTCAAAACTATCAACTTTTTTTTTGAAAGTCCCCCTGTATTCTCTTAAAACTCATCTTTGATCAACAAAATGACATTAAAAAGTTTTTTCTTGAAAAAGATTTCTTCATGCCTTAGGCCTAATAGCTTGAATGTAACACCCTTGCCTCATTATGTATGTGCGGTTCTATGAATATGCAAATGAGCCCCACCTCCACTCACTCACTCACTCAGAGATCCACTTGTTGACGATCACACGTTGATCTGATTGGTTACAAGGTAGTTTGTGACGTCAGAAACACCAGCGATTTCAAAGCGTGTTTTTGAGACTGTCTTTGGTTCACTGCAGTTTTAAGCAGAAAATACTCAGCAATGCTGTCGACTTATGAATTTACACATGGTTTGTCTTAAAGCCTATTAAACATTACACCACAGAGACATATAAACAACATTAAAAGCTGGATTTACACCACAGGGGGACTTTAAATCAGTCATAAGGTCCTTAATAACATGAAAATAACAGAATCTCATTAAATATTAGACAAATTCACATTCTGCTGTAAAGCAGTTCTAAAAAGACAACAGTGACATTACTCAGATTGGTTCAGTTCATTGTTGATTCAGTTCAGTTCAATAACTGTCAGTAGCTATGCTTACATACACCTATTTTTAAGCAAATTGCATAAACAAGGGCAGGATGGAAACGGCAAGATGTGCATGAATTCGAAGACTCAGCTCTACTGAAGATAAGAGTCATTATTCACCTCAATTAAATTCAGTCTGTCACTTTAAATGCTCAAGCTCTTTAAAGTGTGTTCTGATTGGCTGTCAATATTTTTATCATTCATCAGTGGAAAAACTGAGTGAGTGAGTGAGTGAGTCAGTCAGTGAGTGAGTGAGTCAGTCAGTGAGTGAGTGAGTCAGTGAGTGAGTGAGTGAGTCAGTCAGTGAGTGAGTGAGTCAGTGAGTGAGTGAGTCAGTCAGTGAGTGAGTGAGTCAGTGAGTGAGTGAGTGAGTCAGTCAGTGAGTGAGTGAGTCAGTGAGTGAGTGAGTCAGTCAGTGAGTCAGTCAGTGAGTGAGTGAGTGAGTCAGTGAGTGAGTGAGTCAGTCAGTGAGTGAGTGAGTCAGTCAGTGAGTGAGTCAGTCAGTGAGTGAGTGAGTCAGTCAGTGAGTGAGTGAGTCAGTCAGTGAGTGAGTGAGTCAGTCAGTGAGTGAATCAGTCAGTCAGTGAGTGAGTCAGTCAGTCGGTGAGTCGGTGAGTCGGTCAGTCGGTCAGTCGGTCAGTCGGTGAGTCGGTCAGTCGGTGAGTCGGTCAGTCGGTGAGTCGGTCGGTGAGTCGGTCGGTGAGTGAGTGAGTCGGTCGGTGAGTGAGTGAGTCGGTCGGTGAGTGAGTCAGTCAGTCGGTGAGTGAGTCAGTTAGTCGGTGAGTGAGTCAGTCAGTGAGTGAGTCAGTCAGTGAGTGAGTCAGTCAGTGAGTGAGTCAGTCAGTGAGTGAGTCAGTCAGTCGGTGAGTCAGTCAGTCGGTGAGTGAGTCAGTCGGTGAGTGAGTCAGTCGGTGAGTGAGTCAGTCGGTGAGTGAGTCAGTCGGTGAGTGAGTCAGTCGGTGGTTCAGTAAGGCGGTGAGTCGGTGAGTTGGTCAGTCGATTAGTCGGTCGGTCGGTGAGTCGGTCGGTCGGTGAGTCGGTCGGTCGGTGAGTCGGTCGGTCGGTGGGTCGGTCGGTGAGTCGGTCGGTCAGCGAGTCGGTCAGCGAGTCGGTCAGCGAGTCGGTCAGCGAGTCGGTCGGTCGGTGAGTCGGTCGGTCGGTGGGTCGGTCGGTGAGTCGGTCGGTCAGCGAGTCGGTCAGCGAGTCGGTCAGCGAGTCGGTCAGCGAGTCGGTCAGCGAGTCGGTCAGCGAGTCGGTCAGCGAGTCGGTCAGCGAGTCGGTCAGTGAGTGAGTCGGTCAGTGAGTGAGTCGGTCAGTGAGTGAGTCAGTCAGTGAGTGAATCAGTCATCAAGTGAGTGAGTCAGTCACTCGGTGGGTCAGTCAGTCGGTGGGTAGTCAGTCGGTGAGTCAGTCAGTCGGTCAGTCGGTGAGTCGGTCAGTCGGTGAGTCGGTCGGTCGGTGAGTCGGTCGGTCGGTGAGTCGGTCGGTGAGTGAGTCAGTCAGTCGGTGAGTGAGTCAGTCAGTCGGTGAGTGAGTCAGTCAGTCGGTGAGTGAGTCAGTCAGTCGGTGAGTGAGTCAGTCAGTGAGTGAGTCAGTCAGTGAGTGAGTCAGTCAGTGAGTGAGTCAGTCAGTCGGTGAGTGAGTCAGTCGGTGAGTGAGTCAGTCGGTGGGTCAGTAAGTCGGTGAGTCAGTCAGTGAGTGAGTCAGTCAGTCGGTGAGTGAGTCAGTCGGTGAGTGAGTCAGTCGGTGGGTCAGTAAGTCGGTGAGTCGGTCGGTCGGTGAGTCGGTCGGTCGGTCGGTCGGTTCGTCGGTGAGTCGGTCGGTCGGTGAGTCGGTCGGTCGGTGAGTCGGTCAGTCGGTCGGTCGGTCAGTCGGTCGGTCGGTGAGTCGGTCGGTCGGTGAGTCGGTCGATCGGTGAGTCAGTCGATCGGTGAGTCAGTCAGTGAGTCAGTCAGTGAGTCAGTCAGTGAGTCAGTCAGTGAGTCAGTCAGTGAGTCAGTCAGTCAGTCAGTGAGTCAGGCTGTCAGTGAGTTATCTGATACATGTGTCTGTTTTTCCTGTAGAGAAAGATAGAGAGAGCAAATACTCTCGCGAGAGAGACGATTATGAGCTCAATGACACATGGGAGGAGGAGGAGGATGATGAGGATGAAGATGAGGAGGGAGCGACGAAGAATGAGCGAGACCTGGATGAGCTGCTGCAGGAGGAGATCAGGGCGACGGAGATCCAGAGGAAACAAGACGAGGAGCTGGAGGAGCTGCTGAAGGAGCTGAAGAAGAAACAGCTGGAGAAGAAGCGCACAAAGAGCGAGGAGGACCACAGGAAGAACGAGCTGGAGCTGAAGCTGGAGAAAGAGAAGGTGGAGAAGGAGCTGAAGCAGCTGCGGGTGGAGCAGAAGAACGACACCGCCGGCTGGAGCAAACAGAAGGAGGAGGAGGAGAAGCAGGAGGAGCTGCAGGAGCTGATGAGGAAGATGGAGCGCGTGCAGGAGGAGGAGAGTCCAGAGACGGAGGTAAAGGAGCAGAAGCGGGAGATGGAGAACGCCAGCGATGAAGCTACGCTACAGTTCGAGAGAGACGGAGAGGAAGAAGAGGAGGAACGACAGCATGAGGAGGATGATGAAGATGAGGTGTGTTTCTGTTGTTGCTGATGTCTATCAATCACAGCTTCACTAGATGCACCAGAATAAAACCAAAATCATAATACGGCTTTTCAAAACACAACAGCAGAGTTAATTAAATGCAGAGGTGGACAGTAACAAACTACATTTACCTGAGTACTGTAGTTAAGTACACTTTTTGAGTATCTGTACTTTACTTGAGGATTCTTTTTTTCTGTAAACTTTACTTTAACTTAACTACATTTGAAAGACAAATTTCGTACTTTTTACTCCACTACATTTCGGTCAAGGTCCTTGAGTAGAAAGTAGTAACGTCAGTCAGGGGGATTGACGTCAGAACCCGACGTTAAATTGACGAAGACAAATTGTCAAACAGACGTTGGATTTTGGTTGGAAATGACGTCAGGGCACTATTTGAAGGGACAGTCATTTGGGTGTCCGAAACCATTGTGGACGTTATTGAGTGCACTTATTCAATCTCACATTCAATCCCACACTGCAAAAAATGCTTTTCTTACTTCGTATTTTTGTATTAGTATTAAATATCTAAAAATTCTTAAAACAAGATGCCTAAAACTAAAGTAGTAAAAGGCTATAAGATATTAAGTCTTGTTTTCTAGGGAAATAAATAGAAATTAAGTGAGTTTTTGCTTAAATTAAGCAAAATTATCTACCAATGGTGTAAGAAAAATAATCTTGTTTCTGTTTGAATTATTGGTAGATAATTTTGCTTTTTTTTAATCAACAACTCTCTTAATTTTTATTTATTTCCCTAGAAAACAAGACATAATATCTTATGGCCTTTTACTACTTTAGTAAATGCATCTTGATTTAAGAATTCTTAGTATTTTTGTCTCGTTTCCAGTCCAAATATCTAGGTAAGAAAATCATTTTTTGCAGGGCATTACTGGAACTGTGTTCTAGAAATAAATGTGATATTGATATGAGGATAGGCAGGCATAGATTCAGAGGCATACTTTACTATAAGTATTACATACAACAATAACAAAAAAATGCATTGACGTTTTCTTTTTACTTTTGAAATTTAAGTACTTTTAAAAACTAGTACTTCGGTACTTTTACTTAAATAAAAATCGGTCTTTACAACTTTTACCTGTAACGGAGTAATATTTGACCAGTAGTATTTTACTTTTACGCAAGTAAGGAAGTTGTGCACTTTGTCCACCTCTGATTAAATGAATATATATATGCGCTGTGTTCAGACAGAGTGAAGCGCAGCACTGTGTTCGTTTTTACACGCTGATGTTTTCAGCGACTCGATTCACAGCAAATGCCATAAAAATCAAGACAGACATACATATTAAAATGATTGCTCTTAAATGTTAGTGAAATATCGTTAGTGGGAGTACTATATAATAAATAACCATGATTCGGTTTGTGATTTTTTTTTTTTTTTCTTCAAATTTTTTTTTTTCAAAAGTTTCAAGAACGGTATCTTCTTTCATTTAAAACAAAGTTATTAAAGAGTTATTTAATATTATTTATATATATATATATATATATATATATATATATATATATATATAAACAATGTTATAATCTACACTAAAGATTATATATATAATATATATATATATATATATTATTAAGATTATATATATATATATATATATATATATATATATATATATATATATATATTAAACAATAACTTTTATTTTAGTGTAGATTAGAGTTTGATAATTTTAATCTATTAATAATCATTAAAATACTTTTAGGTCATCTTGAGGTCCTTCACGGGCCCCGGTCGCCCAGATTAGAAGCACTGCTGTGTTTTTCCACTAAAAGTTTATTTTGTCATAATTTATTGAGTGCATCAGATTATAGATGAGCTTGATGAAGTGACGTGTGCTTAATTTATGAACTCTCTGTCTCGTTCAGGAGCTGCTGGAGATCGAAGCTGAGTTGAGGAATGTTGCAGCGCAACTACACGAACTTCAGAGGGGTTAAAAAAACACACAGACATAAATATATGAAGTCATTATAATAAAATGAAACACTCCTAATAACACTTAATTTATGTAACCTCATAGAGGCGGTACTTTCGTCAGGCTTCACTGTTTTACTGCAGACATTCAGAAATGTAATTCCCATCAGACGAAATCAAACTAAAACGCACAACTGGACGAGCGATACTTTGATCCAATTGACACTGTTTAGTGCTTATTCACTCCAGTCATGCATCACAAGACACGCCCTTAAACCATCACACATGAATATTCATATTTGTCATTTGAATATTTAAACATTCATATCTATATTGTAATGCAATACTTCAGTGAGTGGTACAATTAACTCTATATAATAAGACAAATGTGCACATATGAAGTAATAATGTGATTTGTGCTCTTGACTGTTACTGTGTATATATTTTATATATATATATATATATATATATGTAATCTCAGAAACATTATCCTGTGTTTTATACGCTGATGTGAACATGGCTGAAAACTGTTATGACACACTGAGACTGTTCTGGGATCAGAACACCAGCCACTTCCTGTTGATCTCGTAATATTCAGGATATCACAGTGTTTGATTAATAAGACAAGTTGCCGTGAACAATCGTGAGTGAGTGAGTCGGTCAGTGAATCGGTCGGTGAGTGAGTCGGTCGGTGAGTGAGTGACTCGGTTGGTGAGTGAGTCGTCGGTGAGTAAGTGAATCGTTGGGTGAGTGAGTGAGTCGGTCGGTGAAAGAGTGAGTCGGTCGGTGAAAGAGTGAGTCGGTCGGTGAAAGAGTGAGTCGGTCGGTGAAAGAGTGAGTCGGTCGGTGAAAGAGTGAGTCGGTCGGTGAAAGAGTGAGTCGGTCGGTGAAAGAGTGAGTCGGTCGGTGAAAGAGTGAGTCGGTCGGTGAGTGAGTGAGTCGGTCGGTGAGTGAGTGAGTCGGTCGGTGAGTGAGTGAGTCGGTCGGTGAGTGAGTGAGTGGGTCGGTGAGTGAGTGAGTGAGTGGGTCGGTGAGTGAGTGAGTGGGTCGGTGAGTGAGTGAGTGGGTCGGTGAGTGAGTGAGTGGGTCGGTGAGTGAGTGAGTCGGTCGGTGAGTGAGTCGGTCGGTGAGCGAGAGAGTCGGTCGGTGAGCGAGCGAGTCGGTCGGTGAGCGAGCGAGTCGGTCGGTGAGCGAGCGAGTCGGTCGGTGAGCGAGCGAGTCGGTCGGTGAGCGAGCGAGTCGGTCGGTGAGCGAGCGAGTGGGTCGGTGAGCGAGCGAGTGGGTCGGTGAGCGAGCGAGTCGGTCGGTGAGCGAGAGAGTCGGTCGGTGAGCGAGCGAGTCGGTCGGTGAGCGAGCGAGTCGGTCGGTGAGCGAGCGAGTCGGTCGGTGAGCGAGCGAGTCGGTCGGTGAGCGAGGGAGTCGGTCGGTGAGCGAGGGAGTCGGTCGGTGAGCGAGGGAGTCGGTCGGTGAGCGAGCGAGTCGGTCGGTGAGCGAGCGAGTCGGTCGGTGAGCGAGCGAGTCGGTCGGTGAGCGAGCGAGTCGGTGAGTGAGCGAGTCGGTCGGTGAGTGAGCGAGTCGGTCGGTCGGTGAGTGAGCGAGTCGGTCGGTCGGTGAGTGAGCGAGTCGGTCGGTCGGTGAGTGAGCGAGTCGGTCGGTCGGTGAGTGAGCGAGTCGGTCGGTCGGTGAGTGAGCGAGTCGGTCGGTCGGTGAGTGAGCGAGTCGGTCGGTGGGTGAGTGAGCGGGTCGGTCGTTGAGCGAGTCGGTCGGTCGTTGAGCGAGTCGGTCGGTGGGTGAGCGAGTCGGTCGGTGGGTGAGCGGGTCGGTGGGTGAGCGAGCGAGTAGGTCGGTGAGCGAGTCGGTCGGTGAGCGAGTCGGTCGGGGAGTGAGTGAGTGAGACGGTCGGGGAGTGAGTGAGTGAGACGGTCGGGGAGTGAGTGAGTGAGACGGTCGGTGAGTGAGTCGGTCGGTGAGTGAGTCGGTCGGTGAGTGAGTGAGTCGGTCGGGGAGTGAGTGAGTCGGTGAGTGAGTGAGTCGGTGAGTGAGTGGGTCGGTGAGTGAGTCGGTCGGTGAGTGAGTCGGTCGGTGAGTGAGTGAGTCGGTCGGTCGGTCGGTCAGTGAGTGAGTCGGTCGGTCAGTGAGTGAGTCGGTCGGTCGTTGAGTGAGTCGGTCGTTGAGTGAGTGTTGGACAGAAAGTGCCAGTGTTCTTTGCCTGCATGTTGCACTTTTTTTAAGCAGCCAATGAGAGAGGGTCTGATCACAGACTCCGCCCACACACATTGTTGTGATTGATAATATTTAACTGATTTGAGAGGAAAGAAACTCATGGAAGCTTGTTTCCACCACGGAATAAAAAATAAAAACAGTAAAT
Source organism: Siphateles boraxobius (assembly GCF_051911475.1). NCBI lineage: Eukaryota > Metazoa > Chordata > Actinopteri > Cypriniformes > Leuciscidae > Siphateles > Siphateles boraxobius. The sequence goes on along the minus strand of NW_027508748.1, from coordinate 949,288 downwards.
GCAACTTTTTATCTTACTATTCTGACTGGCAAATTTGTCAGAATTGTGAAGTATAAAGTCGCAATTACCTTTATTATTTTTTAAGCTTCCACAGAAACCAGCAATAAGAGAAAGAGGAGCTAAAGTCCTGTATGTTTGATAAAAACATGAAGTGTTGACCGCAGAATGAATCTAATTTTGAATGTAACCGAAGAGTAGCAGAACATACACAATACAATCGAAAGTATAGTAGTTCTGTGTCTTTATTATTTGAATTGATATGGTTTAATAAAGAGCTGTTGACTGAACGCATAGCTGCCTCAGAGTCTTTCTTTGGTGAATGTCAATATTGTTTGTAACTGTATTCAGTGTTGATGTCAAAAAATAAAATCATCTCCAAACAGCGCCAGTGCAAGCTCCTCCCACAGCTCCTTCACCATGGCAACCACGGCATAGATTCTGTGACTGAATCGTTTAGTTTGAACCAAATCCTAAACGACTCTTTAAGATTCAGTCTAAACTAGCTAAATAGTCATTTAAATAGAAATAAATATCATAAAACACTTACCAGTTTTAGTAAGTGTGTGTGTGTTTGAGAGAGAGAGAGTGTGTGTGTGTGAGTTTCAGGTGTGTGTGTTCTGTTCATGTTCCTCCTCGTCGAGTTCAATGACGCGACTGAATGAAAGAGAAAGTGAAAGTCTTAAATCGCTTATTCACTCTCAACTCGACGCACTTCTCAACACATTTCGACCTGCAGGATCTTGAATTTGACGGATTGAGCTGCTAAAGCCACTAAAGTGTGTTTATAAGGATGTCTCGAGGTACAAACGCTGGATTTGATCGACACATCACCATATTCTCACCTGAGGGCCGATTGTATCAAGTCGGTAAGCCACCATTTCATAATCCATTACTCCGGTTTTTGTCAAGTATTAATCTATTATTGATGCTTTCAGCTCGTTTTAACTGCACTAATGCAGCTTTTTGGACTATTGGTGACAGATTAATGAATTAATAATTGTACGGAATGCATGTGTAATCAAACGATTTTAGGCATGACCAAATGTTATTTTTTTTCGACACTAAAGTAGATCCAAGACTCATATCAGACTTCATCTTCATTTGTCAATGATAATATATTATAGATCAGCCTCTCCAAACCAACAAAAACATGTTCTAGGAATGTTTGCTAACGTTCCCAGTTATGAAAGTTTTTCTGAGTTTAAGACAATCCATTTTTCAAACATCATTGGAACGTTATTCTTTGAATGTTCTCTGAACGTTCTGAAGTAGTAACATATAAAAAATCGTTAGACGAACTAAATTTATTCATGAAAACACGTTCCATCATCGATTTATAAATGTTTTGGAACGTCAGTAAAGAGATAACGTTGAACGAACATTCTATTAACGTTATAGAATAACGATTGTTCATAACTTTGCAAGATCTTTAGCTAAACTTCTGAGAACGTTCCCTGTTAACAGTGTAGTCTGCTGCATGTTGTGTTTATGTGATGTTGAATGTGTTGGACAGAATATGCCTTCAAAGCCATCACTCAGAGCGGCCTGACCACGGTGGGCATCAGAGGGACGGACTGTGCTGTGGTCGTCACACAGAAGAAAGTTGCGGTAAAAACACACACCTGAAGATCAGTGATGAGAGAGTCTTATTTCAGTCTGCAAGGGCTGGTTTACTCCTGGACAAACTTCAAGCGTCTCAAAGCATCTCTGAGTCTTTCTAAACCTGCAGAGATGCTCTTAAATTACGCTGAGCTCAGTGTGTGTGTGTGTGTGTGTGTGTGTGTGTGTGTGTGTGTGTGTGTGTGTGTGAGAGAGAGAGAAAGAGTGTGTGTTTGTGTGTGTATGAGAGAGTGAGAGAGAGAGAGAGAGAGAGAGAGAGAGAGAGAGAGAGAGAGAGAGAGAGAGAGAGAGAGAGAGTGTGTGTGTGTGTGTGTCTGTGTGTCTGTGTGAGAGAGAGAAATAGAGAAAGAGAGAGAGTGTGTGTGTGTATTTAACAGACTCTCTGTGTGCAGGACTCACTCCTAGATGCGTCGACAATGACAAACATGTTCCGTCTCACTCCACGGATTGGATGCGTCATGACTGGACATTACGGTGTGTGTCTCCTCTCTCACATATTATACTAGCATCACATGATGTCAAGTCACTTTATTTCTGTAGCGCTTTATACAACACAGATTGTTTAAAAGCAGTTTCACAGTGAAAATAACTATGATGCAAGCTTCATCAAATACGAGACAAATTCTCATTCTGCTATAAATTATTCTGCCATTTGGTAAAATAAACGCTGGATGGCAACGTCAAGATAAACTACGCAGAAACACATTTACAGAATAAATCCCGCAAACCTCATGTGACTTTGGCTCAGCGTCAGCTGTGATTGGATAACTGGAGTAATCAGTGGACCAATGGCGTCGCAGCATCTCAAATGTTGGTTCGGTGTTTCTGAAAGTCAAAGTCTGATCAGAATGATTGTGTTTAATTCCCTCCAGGAGCGTCTCACACACACAAGTGTGTTCCCGAACACCAGCATCCGAACGCTAGAGAACATGAACAGCGTTTATTGCTAGGAAGTGATTTTGTTCTCTTGAACACATGGGATGAAAACGCTGCTTTATTCACAAAATAATTTAGGCCATATTCCAATTTTGTGCATTTTGGATGGCTTCATTACTATTGTTGCAAAGCTTATTTACAGAAGAACAGTGTCATTTACAACAGTGTCATTATTCAGTTCAATAACAGTGTTGATGTTGCAGGTCCATTATTAAAGTGTGTGTGTGTGTGTGTGTGTAGCTGACAGCCGTTCTCAGGTTCATCGTGCTCGTGTGGAGGCCGGCGAGTGGAAGTATAAGTTCGGTTACGACATCACGGCGGACATGTTGTGCCGGCGCATGGCGGATCTCTCGCAGGTTTACACACAGAACGCAGAGATGAGGCCACTCGGCTGCTGTGAGTGTGTTCCTCCGCACAGACTCAGATGATCGCTCGCTTTGCAGTGTTTGTGACGCTGTCTGTGATTCAGGCATGATGCTGATCGCCATGGACCCGCTGATGGGACCCGTGCTCTACAAATGCGACCCGGCCGGGTATTTCTGCGGGTTCAGGGCCACGAGCGTCGGGACCAAACACACGGAGGCCAACAGTTTCCTGGAGAAGAAGCTGAAGAAACAGCCTGAGCTGACGGTGGACAGGACCGTAGAGGTGTGTGACACGTTTACATAGTGACAGAATAATGCTTCACTGGAAAATATCTGAATCAACATTTGAAGTGGATCAAAACCTTTCATCAAAGTTATACATGAATTTTGAATAGGGATGCTCGGTATCGGCCGATACTGAACTCATGTACTCGTAAAAATGCTCGGATACCAACAACCGATACCAGGCAGTATGTGTGTACAGTGTGTGTGTCCAGACAAAGAAACACTGACAACAGAGGGTATAATGGGGATAAAAAAAGAAGGGTGTCTATGAAATAAATGTATCTTATTAGTGTGATTTTAAACGAAATATAGTAACGCCTAGTTCAGTCCATGTTAATGGCAAAGAAAGTAAAATTGAGGCATGTAGCTTATTATTAACGTTAACAGAGAGAGAGAGAGAGCGCACTTCTGTTGAATGATCTTGATTGCTGATCGTTCACTCCGCTCGTGTTATTTGGATTAAAACTAAATCGTATATGTAAATAAAACATGAACTGTTACCTGATTTATGTATAATGGTTAGTTCCCTACATTATTACTGGACGTTTGCAGGTCAAGAAGTTCCATGAACACAAACATCCAAAAACCCGCGAAAACCTCTCCGAAAACCCGCGTCTCAGACAGCGCGCTAATACTGAATTGAAGTCTTTCACGTCTTGCGCTTGTACGGGCGAATTCACACAAAATTATGTAAAAACGCCCGTATCATAGTAAGCAAAGCTTGTTTCATTTGGATCTTTTGTTATATTATATGTATTTGTGCTTTTGCTTGTAATTTGATTATTTGTTCTTATTTTATTAATGACTGTACTTGTCTTTAGTAATGTTTTAAATTTAGCAAGGCTAGTAGTTTTAGCTGTGGTATCTGTAACGAACGAAACTGTTTATTTACATGCATCACATTATTGTGTGGTGTGCCCCTTTAAGTGCCCCATTCATGACGTGCGCTATGCGTGATGACGCTGTTGAGTTGAGTGTGATCCACCGTAGATGCTCTACATCTTTATATACTTTTGTTTCACTAGTTTTATTTTGTGACGCTGAAAGAGTAATCTCAAATGTGTGAGAGGATTGCGTTGCCTGTTACCTGCCATTAAATGTGCGTGATACAGCCTTTACGCCTCTAAACTCTTTCTTCTATTGACTTCGTGAGAGCTATCCTGGTCAAAGCGTTCCATATCGAAATAGGAAAAGGGAATTGTGAATTTTCACTGGTATCTAAAATTTTGTTTTTGCAAAAACAGATTCATGGCTCGTAATAAACATTTATGGCATGTACATTTTCTGAACTCACCGGCCTTTGGCAGTTGTGGCAAAAAAAGTTAGTTTTAGTCCCTGTATGCTAATATAATATGCTAAAATGTTTTGTGTTGTTCTGTTTGTCAGCAGTGTTGACTGAATATTGTAACACTCATGTTTGCCTCCTGTCCTCTAGATGGCGATCTCGTGTTTGTCTTCTGTGCTTTCCATGGACTTCAAAAGCACTGAGCTGGAAGTGGCTGTTGTGACCAAAGAAAGCCCTAAATTCAGGTACGGAGAGAGAAAGAATGAGTGTCTGACAGCAAACATTCTCAGAGACAACATATGATGTAGTTTAAGCAGAAATATGGCGTTACATTTGTGCCAAAAATGTCAACTTCTTTGTTCAATTAATTTGTGTCTACTTTTGTTGCTGTTTTATTTGTCATGTTTTATGCTTTATAAGTTTCTGTGCTGTAATTCATTTAACAGATATCCAGCTAAACAAACACAACATTTAGATTTCAATAATGAGTTTTCTAATGAGTTTTCTAAAACTTTCAGATGCATTTATTTTCATTCATTTATGCATTTAGCAGACACTTTTATCCAATGAGGACTGCTCTTATTATATGTCTGTTCTATAAGTGTGAATGAATATAGGGTTCTTTTGTTTCATCCTCGTGTTTTGTCATAATAGTAATTTGTTTTGGAAAGATGGTGGGGAAAAAAGCAGTCTCCACAAAAACAGAATGCTATAATTTTTGCAAAAGCCTTCCAAAAATGACTGAAAAAGACAGCATAAACATATACTTTTTATCAAGTACGCAGTTACTCATTTAACCCATTTGTAAGTCGATAAAGGTGTCTGCTAAAGAAATAAATGTAAACGCATACAGTTGAAAGCAGTCTTTTTGGCACAGATACACCCTCATAGAGAACATCTGTCTGTGTCTTTCAGGACTCTGTCAGAAAAAGAGATCGAGGGACATCTGATAGCGATCTCGGAGAGAGAATAACCGGCAGGTTTCCACGTTTTTATAAAATCCACTGAAATGAAGCGCTTTTATCTGACGTTTGCTCATCATTTCTCAGCTCATAGTTTTACACTGAATTTGATACAGATTGTATTTGGTGTCTGTTACCTGGTGAATGACAAACTGTCTATAAACCAGTGGACAGTCAAATAATTCTCAAATAAACATAATTTTGTCCGTCTAAAACAGCCTCATTGAGTAACATTTAATTTCTGCTTTAAAATATGACATTTATTTCTTTTATTGTGTGCTTTCCTCTTTCTCCAGCTGGTGGCGTCATTTATTCACTGATTGTGACTCATTTTTCCAGTTGGCAAAGCTCCCAGTTGTTCACTGATTTATGTTCCCACCATAACATGCAAACACAAAATGTTTTGTCGATCAAAGAGAACAATGAGAGAAAAGAATATGCTTTGAAAGTTTTATTTGGTTGTCAGAAGTTGAATAAAAACAAAAAGCACAAGCATTTTCTGATGTTTACCTTGTGAACCGACTAATCGTACAATCAGACAAATGCTGTAATTCAAAAAAACACACAATCAGTGTTCAATAACAAGAAACATACAGTATCTACATGTTAACACAACAAAATAATGTTAAAATTAGAACAGTGTTCAAGAAAGCAACTTGTTTTCCACTGTTGGATGACATGGTACAATTCAGGTCACTTATTTTTTTTGAGCTTTTCAAAGTAATACAGTGTCACACTAGAAATTCAAAGCACTTTATTCAGCGCACACCATAGTACTTTGCTATGGTCTTGGTTGGTTCTTGAATAGAGTACAGTTCAGGACACTTCTTGTTCCATTGTTTTTCAAAGTGAATACAGTGTCACACCAGATATCTTTCTGAACTGGTCTTGTCTTGATATCAGTGACTGTAAACATTTCATAAAGAGGAATCAGCACTTCTTTCTCATAAGGAAGCCTAGAATATTTTGTCACATCAGCACTGAAACGCTTTGCTAAGTTACGATCAAGAGAGGAGGATGTAAATGAGCCGAAACGAATGCTTGTATTAGTAGACCCATTAAATGCAAGCTTTATGCCACGAAAGGTATTAAAGCATTTATTTAGTTTTTTCCTCAGAATCTGTATCGCTTCTGTTAATAGAAACTGAAGTGAATGCCATTGGTATGTCCTGGCTGTGTATTTTTGTTTTCCATTACGAGTGTCATTATTAAATTTATGATACATTTCAAATGTCTTATCTGTGTTAGTGTACACATGTATGGCAATTGATTTATCATGTGATGCATTCTTTATACCTTCTTTCCTAGCATTTTTAAATTCAGAGTAACAGAATTCCTTCTCTAGATATTCTTTCTCCACCTTTTTTGCCATTTTCTCTCTACAGCTGTCATAATAGTCATCAACTGAATTCAGTGCCATATCCAAAGTTTAGTCCTGCAACAGCAGCTCTGTGATCCTGCAGCAAAAGGAATCATAATGATCACATCATCAGTATTTATGTCTGTAATATTCATACTAGATCACAAGCTTACCTGTCCCAGAGCAGCTAAAACGAGAAGAGCTTCAATGATCGGCAGCATCTTGATTCAGTCAAATCCCTCAGATGATCTAGTGAAGAACAGATGCTGAAAGACAAAGTTACACAATACTACATTTATATCACTTCCATAGGAATATGTGCATAGATTTGCACAATAACCTTGACCTTGTACTTTGGCATCTAAACTTACCTGAAAATACTGTTTGTCCATACATTGCTCCGCTTTGTCCATTGTGCGTTTTAATTGCCTTGTACAATACTGCGCCCGCAACTTTTTTATTTTTTCCTGAACTTGAAGCGTTGCTCGCTGAATGCTTAGCTCAGAAAATTCACCAACGATGTATTTTATAACGTCCTCGTTTCTTCACACGCCGTCAAATTGACGTTGTACCCTTTCTTCTGCCCAAATGCTCAGAAGAGCTTTGGTATCTTCGACAGACCAGTACAGGCGATTCTCCATTTCGAGCAGCGATTATTTTGCGCGATATAAAAAAGTGAAATGTGCATCTTGCCGGCTTTGCCACAGACCATAACTTTCCCTAACACTGATAAACTCCACCTTTTACCTTGCCCACGCCTCTAGCCCGAGCTGGCCCGCTTTGGCCCAAGGTATTCGACGGGCCAGAAATCCTGTCCGTTGGCCCAGAGTAAGCCCCGATCAAGCCCCGGAAGTGACAGTGGAAACGCGACTGGCCCTGGCACGCACTAGCATGGCTCGGCCCTGGCCCGGCAGTGGAAACGCGGCTATTGAGGACCAGATAGCGCCCCAGTTACCCAAGTTATTTGGGGTTCCTCTGGCGATGTGGGAGGAGCGTTTCGTTCGGTCAACGAGCGATCGAGAGGACGAGGAGCTGCACGAGGCCTACTTCAGGATCGGGAGGATCGCTGCATCGCTGCATCGTTTCCAGTGGAATTGGAGGTATTTGTTTTGTGCTCAGGAGCGTGAAGGGGCCATTTGTCATTTTCACGGCCACCACGATCACAAGCCACGTTTCAGACCTGCTACGGGGTGGGTTTGAGTGAATGACTGGTGTGTGTGTGAGGGCCCACTGCAGTGAATATTGTTGCATATAGCCAGGGGTGTCAATTCCAGGGGTCAGAAAGTAAAAGTCCTGCCATATGTTTATTCCAACCATTAACTCATCCAGCTGATTTCACAAATTAGTTCTATCTCCTGGCTGAAAAACTGTGCTAATTAGCAAATCCAGGTGATTGGAACAAAATACTGAGGAGGAATTTTGCTTTCTGAACCTGGACTTGACACCTCTGAATATAGCCTTTCTCAGTGCACTAAACTGTAACGTTTACTCTCAGTGTGTGTTCGTTATAAGTTGTGAGGTATTTCATATGTGTATTTAACTGAGTTTATCGGTATCCTATATACTGATTTTATTTTTTCTGAATCCTGGTTTTATTAGTACTGGTATCTGAGAGATTGCCTTTCGGGGCTTAAACTGTGTTTTTGTTGTCTTTGAATGTGATTGTGTGAACCAGTTACATGTTTAAATTCATTTATTGAGCCATTTAACATTGATCATTCATTTTCATTAAATAATTTATTTGTCTTGCACTCTTACCAGAGTGTTGGTTTTTTCAGGAGGGTTTTTCTAACTTTATCAGTTAAGGGACTAGATTAAGATCTTAAATTAAGATTTAATTCTGAGTAACTTCATAATATGAAAGTATAGATTATTATTCTATTTTTATACAATAAACTTACTTCATGTAGTGACAATAGAGGGGCCTAACTACAACATCTCTAGGCATATAGTTAATGAATTTGGGGAGTTCCCTATTTAGTCACCAGATGGACAGGTAGGGGGCGTTACATGTGAAACCGGTGACGCGTGCACATGCATATTATGTGTTTAGTCATTTTTAAGAATATGTGATCAGGCGCATTATCCGGCGTACAGTGGTAAACCTCGGGATAAACAAAGAGACTAATAGCGTAGATGCCATTCTTTTTATGACGTAACGAGTACATCAGGGGTTATGGGAAATGTTCCCGGCTGACCAATTTATACAGCCTGACATTTTACATGATTTGAATTATAATTGATATAAGTTGATATATTATGGGTATGCTAGGTTAAAAATTATGTAATCTTCTGAAGGTATTTATTGATGATAACCCCCTTGTTTAATATTCTATTTATGAATTTACATTTTTTTTCTTTACGTTTCTTTAGGTTTATGCTGTTTATTTATTCTGTTTGCTGCTATTTGGACTTCTTGGAATTGTATTAAGATTTGTCTTTTTGAGGTTTGTTTGGTATATTTTGTGTTTCTTCAAGCATTAAAAAATCATCTTACTCCAGGGGATCTCACTTAATCTTATTCTGTATTTTACAGAGTATATGTATGTTTTGGAAAGGGAAAGGGCGCAGGTCCTTCATTAGATCTGGATACGGGCTGGATCTGGCGGACTGCGGTAAACCTTGGGATAGACAGAGAGTCTAATATTAGCGTAGATGCTTATTCATGTTTTGAGAACATAAGACATTTTCCGCAGGATTCATGTGATTTTCAGGGACTGATGGTGCTGTTCTGTGGTTTATTTTCTCTCTCCAGTCAGAGTAGGTCATGTGCCGAATCCAGAAAAACCTGTTAGACTACATACTCTTTACATACTCAAAGTTCAGTTCAACTGGAAGTGTTTTTCAGGCTGTGCCGTGAAGGAAAACACATTATATATAACTATATATATATCTATCTATATATATATATATATATATATATGAAGAACTAACATCAAAATAGTAAGTACTTTCATAAAATATTTCAGTGCACTGGGACACATGGATCATATTTGCTTTAGGTCAATTGGTGAAAGGTGAAGTAAAGGTGAAGGTGAAGGTGAAGTAAATGAGTGAAAGTAAATATGCCTTGGCTTTTAGATTATTACATTATATGTTTAGAATAGACTTTACACCATTCTCTGAGAGTGTAAAAAATAATAATGGACATAAAATAAGTTATACGGACATTATAAATCCATTGACACGTGATTCAATTCAATTCAAATTTATTTGTATAGCGCTTTTCACAATACATATTGTTTCAAAGCAGCTTTACAGAAAGTGCATTTCAGAAATGTACATAGTAAAATGCAGTTAGTTAATCATGTATTAATTTAGGGCATAACATATCGCCGGGGTTGAGTCGTCTCTTCACAGACGTTTAGTCATCTCATCGCACTCATGATTGCATGAGTGTAATGCAGTGCATCTAAAAAAATAAAAATTGCAAGCTTCCATTCGTTTCTTCGAGTGCTGTCATCTTGTAGAATCACAATGTCGTCTACCTTTGAATTTCGAGATGTTTTTTGCCATTTTTGACGTTGTTGGAGATTCAACAGATATTCACGTTTCCATCTTTGCCAAAATTCATTGGCCAAGAACTGCACTCTTCTCCACCTTTTACGCAGATAGAGGTCTTCTTTGCCGAACTGTCCCGGAGGTGGCAAGATAATTGCAGATTTCATGGTTAGTATGTGATTAGGAGTGAGGGGTTCTGGACCGGTAGGATCGTGAAGATGTTCAACGCTCAGCGGTCTGCTGTTGATTATGGCCATTGTCTCGTAAAGAAATGTTCTCAGAGTTGTAGTATCAAGTCGACTTGCAGACTTGTCGAGCATGGCATTCAGGATACTTCGGATCGTTCGAATCTGGCGCTCCCAGACTCCGCCCATGTGACTCGCTGAGGGAACATTCACTACAAATTCACAACTGATTGCTCGCAGACGTTCTTGATCCATCCCTTTGATCAACTCAGCAAACTCTCTTCTAGCGCCCATGAAATTTGTTCCCTGATCACATCTTAATTGGCGTACAGGTCCTCTGATGGCTATGAACACTCGAAGTGCATTCATGAAAGCGTCTGTGGTCAGATCGTCAAGCGTCTCTATGTGTACGGCTCTAGAGCACAAGCAGGTAAACAACAATCCATATCGTTTTAATTCCTTTCTTCCTTCCTTTACGATGAAGGGGCCGAAACAATCTATACCACTAAATGTAAAGGGAGGGGATGTCTCTGTTCTCTCTTCCGGTAGATCGGCCATTTGTTGAACCTCAGTAACTCTTCTGTATCTTCTACATTTTACACACTTGTAGATGTGTGAAGAGACCACGTTTCCACATCCCAAGATCCATACTCCGTTTGCGCGCAACTCATTCATGGTTATGCCTCTTCCTTGGTGGTGGACACGCTCATGATGATGTTTAACGAGCAAGGCTGACACGTGAGATTTCTTCGGAAGTATTACGGGTTGCTTAACGTCATGATGCAAGGATGATTTAGATAGCCGTCCTCCTACCCTGAGGACACCATTCTTGTCCAAGAAGGCATTTAACTTACGCAAACTGTTGTGGTTGTTCAAGGTACCTTCTTTCTGGAGCTTAATCCTTTGGATATCTTCAGCGAAGGCGTCCTTTTGCACCAGCTTGACAATGGCTATTTCAGCTTCCTTTCTTTCTTCAAGACTAGTTGCATTATTCATTTTTGGCTGAACTGTCTTGAATTCTCTGATGCATCTCTTAAGCCTGGCGACAGCTCTCACTGCTCTGGACCAGTCGGAAAATTTAGTAAAACGGTTCACCATTGAATTCACTTCCTTTGTCTTAACTGTGCAAACGTGGGTTTTCCGAAGCTCCGGGTCAGTCCTTTCTATTTCTCCCATCGTTTCCTCTTTGTGTGGGAGATTCCTCTGCCACAGAAAGTCGGGTCCCTTTAGCCAGTTAGACTCTTTCAGCTGAATGGCACTCAGACCTCGTGAGGCGTGGTCAGCAGGGTTGTTTTCGGAGCTGACATGGCGCCATTGCTCAGGGTATGTACTGGATTTTATGCGTTGAATTCGGTTGGCAACAAACGTGTGAAATCTCTTGGCATCGTTATTCACATAGCCAAGGACCACCATCGAATCGGTCCAGTAATACTCTTGCAGGTTTTCAACTTCAAGTTCCATTCTGATGACATCACCGTTACGGACTGAAGTCACAGCTGACGACAGTTCAAGCCTTGGGATAGTCGTTAACTTGGTAGGGGCTACTCTCGCTTTCCCCATGACGAGTGAGCAACTGACCTGCCCTGTTTCACTTACGAAGAGATATGAACATGCACCGTAACCACTGAAACTTGCATCTGAAAAATTGTGAAGTTCGTGCAGAAGAACCTTGTCGAAGTTCGTTGGATGGCAACTTCTTGGGATCTTCAGGACTGCCAATGCAGGCAGGTCTCTAAGCCATGACTCCCATTGTGGCAGAATGTGCTCGGGAAGATCTTCGTCCCAACTCGACTTTTCTCTACATAGTGCCTGAAGTATCTGTTTGCCGACTACTAGGAAAGGGGCAACAAATCCTAGTGGGTCGTAAACAGAGGCTACTGTTGAGAGAACTCCTCTCCCTGTAAGTAGACTTTTCTTGACTACAACCCTGAATTGGAATTCATCTGCTTCGACGCACCACTGAACTCCAAGTGCTCGCTCAATGTGAAATTCTCCAAAAGCCATGTCTAGATCTTTAGTTTCTGCACATTCTTCGGGCGGTATTGTGGCAATCACTTCTTTATTATTTGACACAAATTTGTGTAGCCGAAGATTTGCTGTTTTGCATAAGGCTCTTGCCTCCTTCACAAGATGTACAGCTTCGGGAAGTGACCACACGCTGGTTAAGCCATCGTCGACATAAAAGCTTTCATGAGCTTTTCATTTCAAAATATCATTCATGAAATCAACATAATCTTTGTGATACTGTTTGTCTCTCCTCATTCGTCGCTCCAATGAGATGAGTCTATGAACTGCAGACTGTTTATTATCTGGGAGACTAGGTTTGTCTGTCTTGAAAGGAAGTGGAAGTTCATAGTGGCCATCTTCCTTCTGCCTTATGCCTTCTCTTGCCTTGCATAAGAAGAGGATGTCTTCCTGAGAAACTGAGTTATCATCTGCACTGTGCTCGGTGAAGTCGAGTTCAAGTGCCTTGATTACATCTGTTGGAATGATTTCCTTCACATGGGTTCTGCACACAAAATGCACTTCTCTCTTCAGATCAACAGATGGCTTTACTGCTGGCATCACTTGTCGCACTAAGGCTCTGTGACTGATTCCTATCGCATCACAGAAATCACTTGCCGGGTACGAGCAGCCGACAATACTCCAGCCGAGGTCAGTTCGTTGTGCATATGGCTGATTTTCATCCCCAGACAAGATCTCCTTGGGAAGAAGGGCTTGTTGACAGTTATAACCGATCAAAAGGGCTATTTTGCAATCTAATGGAGGTGGAATCTTGTCCGCCAATTGTTCCAGATGAGGCCATTTTAGAGCTGTTTCTGAAGTTGGGATATGCAGCCTGTTCGCCGGAATAAACTCTCTCGTGAAAACCACTGGCAATAAGATCCTCTTCTCAGAGTTGTATCCTCTCACTTGCAGATTCGTCAGTTTCTGACAAGGTATGACTTTTGACCTTGCTGACATTGTAGACAGCTGCAAACTGACATTCTCCTTGTTCGTATTGAGCTCTTGGGCTACTTCGTCGAGGATAAATGTTGTGTCACTCTGTGTGTCCAAGAGTGGATAGACAAGGACTTCTTGATCTGGCCATTTTGTGGAGGACACCCAAACTGGTATGGTCGTGGAAGTTTGTGTGTTTATGCCTTCTTGTCTGACTGCATTGGTGATTGCTGCTGCAGATATTTGAGCCCGTTCTCATCCTTTGGCGGCATATGTGACGCCATATGACAAAACGGCGAAATACTACGCACATGGCACCCTTTAGCGTGAATATAACACGCAAACCCAAGGCGTCATAAAGTTGACTGGCATCCTTTAGCGTGAATATGAGATGCAGACCCTACCCCACACCTAAACCTACCCATCACAGTGCGTGTTATATTGACGATAAAGGGTGCCATGTGCGTAGTATTTCGCCGTTTTGTCATATGGCGTCACATATGACGCCAAAGGATGAGAATGTGTTAGATATTTCTTTGCTGTCAGATTTGTCCTTTGAACAATCTTCTCCCTTCAAAGGGGAAGGCCTTTGATATTCTTTGAACTTGTCATCATGCAAACACGTAGGATGTCTCTTCTGACACCTTTCACATGTGCTCTTATTCTCACATCTTCTTGAATGATGACCAGTCTGCAAACATCCAAAACAGAGTTTCTCTGCACGCACAAACTTGACACGATCTGGAACTGTCTTCTCACCAAACCTTCTACACTTAACCAAGACATGTCCGGTTCTTTTACAAAAAACGCACGATGAGACACTGCTATGTGCCGCATTTGTGTACAATGCCTTTGCTTGAATGGGTTGGTTTCGAGAATATATTGGTTTCACGCTTTCCATACTCTTAAGTGCTTGGATTGAAGATAAAGGATCACAAGCGAGATCTGCTTCCTTTGATAGGAAGTCTACATACTCCTTGAATTTTGGGTACCCAGCATTTGCTTCTCTGGCTTCCATCACTTTGCGGTTCCATCTTGACACTAACCAATCTGGCAACTTTAGCAGGATTTTTTGATTCTCATTGCAGTCATTGAGAACTTCCAATGTCTTAAGATGAGGCATTGCTGTTTCACAGCTCTTGAGGAAGTCTGTAAACTCTCTTAGTTCACAACCATCTTTAGAGCTTATCTTCGGCCATGCATGCAGCCTGTCTCTGAAGGACTCCCCAATTATGAATGGGTCTCCGAAACGCTTTTCCAACAGCTGCCAGGCAGAGTCATATGCTGCTTCTGTGCCTAGTAGGAAGAATCCTTCAACTGTTTTCTTTGCAGCGCCACCCAAGTACTTTCTTAGGTAATACAGCTTTTCGTTCTTTGGAATGTTTTTCCTATCAATTAATGTTTCGAAAGAAAGCTGCCAATCTTTGAACTTCAGAGGATCTCCCATAAATAATACAGGTTCTGGCGTTGGAAGGCGGTTGGCACTCATAACTTCTGCAAGCGCGCTCACTAAATCTGAGTTATTTTGCATTTGAGGCGTATATGTTAAAGCTGGTGGAGCTTGAGATCTCCATTGCGGAGATTGGGAATGAAGACCTTGATTTGCGATTGGGGAAGATCGATAAATAAATGGAGAACTTGTGGCCTGGAGGGTTTGGGTCGTGACTGGTAGAGATTGAGGAAAAAATGGAGGGCTTGAGGCATGGAGGACTTGGGCCTTGACAGGTAGAGATTGGGAATTGGCTGGGAGACTCGTGAAGCTAGGAATTTGAAGTTCTCCTGCTGTTTCAGCATGCAGCAAATCATTTACTTCAGAATGTCCTTCTACTTCATCATAGACCTTTGCTCGAGCTCTTGCAGCGTTCAATTTCTTAATTTCTTCTAAACGTTCAAGCTTTCTTCGCTTGTCCTGCATTGCTTGTTGTCTAGCCATGTCCTCAGACTCAAATTGTGCCATACATTGTCTACTTTCAACCTCTAGCCTTTGAAGTTCAACCACTTCCTTTTCTTGTTCCTCCAACACTGCCAAAACTTCCTGAGATGCAGCAGCTTCAGCCGCAGCTTCATTTCTTTTGACTGAGTGGATGCTCGAATGGGTTGAACCACATCTTGATTGATGAGACGGTGGTCTTGATAAAGAGCCTGTTGAATCTAGGATCGATCCAACATCAGGCCAAGGTTCTTCCTCCATATCTGCTGCATGTCCCTTCAATTGCCTATGAGCCCTTTGAACAATGAATCCTGAAAGCGATAGGCAAGTGTCAACGTTGCGTCGCAGATCTGGTTCAGGAGTTTGCACTCGACGCAACTCTTCATAAATTATCTTTACCTCAGAACAGGTGCTTTCTATGTTGTCAATCAGCTCTTTCAATTCATCCTGGGAGGCCTCATCAGACAATAATTCCTTGCCTAATCTTACATAATACTTCCATTTCTCATGGATGATTCTGTACCGTCGTTGTACACTCTTTAACTTCTTTTCTTGAAGTTCTCTTCCCTTTTCTGTTAGGGTTCGGGTTCTTTCACTTCTTCGTAGCCTTTCCACCTCTTCTTCTTCTGCATGTGCTTGGTCTGTAACTTCAAGTTGAAAAGGTGATTTGGCATTTTTACGGCAGGCTTCAGCATTTGAGTCAGACGTCTTGTTATGACTATAGAATGTATGTGATCACTGAGCTTAAATTAAATTTGTTTGTGTAAAATAAAACTTATGTGCTATACGTGAATGTAAGCTACAATGGGTCTGAAAGTAAATAATCTGGTAACCGTAAAAGTTTCTAAACTATAGAAATATGGAAATCCGGATTTTCTAAATACACTTCAATATTGCATCAGTTTAAACGTATCTACTTGTAAATGTCTTAAATTTGGAACAAGAAATATAAAATAAAATGATTACAAATTGCACTTCACAGTGTATAACACAATGAATAAACCTTAACTGCAGAGAAAATGTACTCAAAATGTATTAAATTACTTATTCTTCCAAAAAGAAAGGTTTCTCTACACGTGTAGTTTCCCTTTAAGCTTCACTTAAATTGCACTTAAAGCTTGATTATATCTCACAAGCACAAAATTGTTAGTTTCAGTCTTAATAATATTGTTTTTAAATCTTTAAAATATATCAATCAAACACCAGCATAATATATTTTCTCAAACACAGTATGCAGGATAAATAGACTGTCCTTGATGCAATCTTCAAGTTGAATCACTTCTCACGCCACCTATAGCTTCCTTGTAGCAGAGCACTTCTTGATTATAGCTTGAAATGTTGCACTTTCAAAGTCTATTCACCGTTGCTTGCGATCGTTATAACAACGATAGGTTATGGGCTTTGCTTATCTTATCTGATACGCTAGCTCTTCATCCGGTCGACGCCCACGGTCGCGACGGTCTCGTCATCTCTTCTACCCGCGCCGTCGAGCAGACGAGTTCTCACTGTAGATCTCTTCACAACAATCACAGACACAGGTCGGTTCCTTAAAACGGGCGTTTATTCTTTGGCTCGTCTTGGTTACGCCGTGAGAACTCGTTGGCTGCTTGTCATGAAAAGAGGTCCTTGAGTCCTTTATATAACAAAATCTTCTTTACTGTCTCCCTTTGACTTGAGACAACACTTATTTTAACTTAAATGAAACCTTCAGAGCCTCGTTAGGCGTCCGCTCATCATCAGCCCATCGTTGACGACGCAATGTTTCGTCATTTCCGCTAAAGTGACGCATTCTCGCGCCTTACATTTAAAGAGACATAAATTAATTTACATAACATTACCTCAAATACACATTTTTGCATTTTACCTTTAATAAATGAAGACATGAAATTAAGGATTTAATTATAAATTAAATAGCATGAAACAAATGCATAAAGTATGCATAACAGCAATTACACTTTTGAGATACGTTTTTCTCCTGATTAAATATTTAATATAACTGAATAAATGACTGAGTAATACCGTTTTTTAAAGTTATTGTTTTATCGATATAATGAACAACCGTTTATCTATTCACAAAACTTAGTTTACTCGGTGTATCGTTTTCTTTACGTGTGGCAACTGTGTTAAAATGCCAACAGAACGTGAAAACATCTATAACAGTAATAAGTATGGAGATAAACAATACATAAAACCTGTAAACAAACCATACTGTACACTGATAACAGCAGCTGAAGTTTGCTGTTGCGATTACATATAATTTTTTGAACTTTACACACGTTTGTCTTATACACAAAATGGCATCGAACTAACTGGCTACTATAAACAAACAGCATAGGCATTGGTTTACATTCTTGATCAAATCGAAAAATTACGTCATAAAGTATACATGATAAATATATTTGCAAAATTAGTACATAATTACAAATTCAGGTCCAAAATGTTTGTACGTGTTTGTCATAGACACACGAAATAGCATAACTAAGTGGCTACTAAAGCCAGGGCTGGCATTTTTTTACGTCCTTGATAAAACTAAAACATTACGTCTAAAATTATACATGCAAATACATTTAAAATTATTAAGTCTTACTTACAGGTTGTGGCCCAACAACTGCTGCCTCTGGTTTTAAAGTTGGAACTGCTTCATGCTTTAGTAACAGTTTCTTGTTGAATCCGGCATAGAATTTGTGGAGATTCTGGAAGCTGTCTTCCGTAAAATGCGCAGCACAGAGAGCTAAATTATGATTGTAATTTTCTGGAACATAATCAAACATAAATTGTAGCCATTGTTGACGAACTACAGCGTCCGTAGGAAGCCCGAACACAGAAGACCTGACAGCTGGGTGAAAATAACACACTTTCGACGGCATGGCTACTGCTCTTCACTATAACTCTTCCTCTTCGACAAAGCCGCAGAAATATGGCCATGCCCCCTTTTTTGCATATTCCGGAGGGAGGGTTGATGTAAATTTATGGGTTAGTTACGTATAAAACTGATGGCGCTGGCAAGTTTCAATCCCTGAAGAAGTCTATGGAGGAGTGATCCAGCTCTCAGATTTAATCAAAAATATCTTAATTTGTGTTCCGAAGATGAACGAAGGTCTTACGGGGTTGAACAACATGAGGGAGAGTAATTACTGACAGAATTTTCATTTTTGGGTGAATTATCCCTTTAAATCATTTAATTTTGTTTTTGAATGTTTCTTTATTCAGAGTCAGTGGAGGAGATCAAACTCATCAGATACTCCTGCATCTTCATCATGGCTGATTCACAAGGACCCAGAGATGGAGAGTTTTCTACTGGATGCAGGTCATTTCAACAAACACTGTTAAAACGCACACACACACACACACACACACACACACACACACACACACACACACACACACACACACACACACACACACACACACACACACACACACACACACACACACACACACAGATTAAATAAACATTTACAGAATTTTTTTGCCTCTTTTTGTTTTAAAACTAACATGAAATTTAAATGTATATATATATATTTTTTTAATGAAAGGTGAATGTTTATATTAATATGGTTCCTCTCATAAAGAATGAAAACACCGTAATCTAAAGAATTAAACAGAATTTTTTCTCTGTTGCAGTTCAGTCCAGCAGAAGAGCTCAAACCCAGAGTCCAGCTGTGTGTCTATGAAGAGTAACTGCTCTATGAAGCCGCCACTAAAGTTTAAAAGTGGAGAAACACAGTCTGATCTCAGGTATAGGAGTGAGGGGTCACAACCCAACTCGGGGCTAGTTGTAACACACTTGTTTTAAATACTTCCACACATGCTAGCATGACGAAACTTAGGCTGCGTCTCAATCAGCTCCTGAGCCCGTGAATCAGTATATCATGTTCATGAATTTGGGCATCGGTAAGGACGCTGGCTCACGACATATTAGGACACTGATGACTCAATTTCCGGCAACGTGACTACCCTCTTTGTACAACATACTACTGATATATCTTTCTGACATTACTTGTAATGTTATTTAAACTATGTTATGATAAATATTTTGTTTGTTACATATACATGCAACATTTCAGCCTTAAATTATAACAACAGTAAATTTCATACTGAAGTTGATTTTCTATCTCAGTTTAGTGTTTATATACAATGAGACAAATTTATCTCTAATCTATTATTTAGCAGTTTAGATCTTTCTCTTGTTTGAACATAAACAACAGCTGCAAAGTTACAATGTTCAAAGTTCCAAGCAAAGGGAGATATTTTCTTTTAAAGCAATTGCTTTTTAAGGACAACAATAAACGGCTGGTACACCACATTCATCCCGGGTTTTTGACATCACCAACTCTAGAATTTACAGAAACCCCGCCTCCCGGGAACACGATAAATAGATTATCAAGACAGAATATGCTAATCTATGACTAGAAGATAACTACACATAAGCTACATAAATTCATCAACTAAACATTCAGAAATGTCCTGTTCCTTTCTACATGTTGTCGTTGTCATTCTTCTTGAGTCTCTCCATCATTGACTGACATAAAAGGATAAACGTTTTTGAAATTTTAAATGGAATCTTCTCTCTGTTGCAGTTCAGTCCAGCAGAAGAGCTCAAACCCAGAGTCCAGCTGTGTGTCTATGAAGAGTAACTGCTCTATGAAGCCGCCACTAAAGTTTAAAAGTGGAGAAACACAGTCTGATCTCAGGTATAGGAGTGAGGGGTCACAACCCAACTCGGGGCTAGTTGTAACACACTTGTTTTAAATACTTCCACACATGCTAGCATGACAAAACTTAGGGTGTGTCTCAATCAGCTCCTGAGCCCGTGAATCAGTATATCGCAACGTGACCGCCCTCTTTGTACAACATACTACTGATATATCTTTCTGACATTACTTGTAATGTTATTTAAACTATGTTACGATAAATACTTTGTTTGCTACATGTAAATGCAACATTTCAGCCTTAAATTATAACAACAGTAAATTTCATACTGAAGTTGATTGTCTCAGTTTAGTGTTTATATACAACAAGATAAATTTATCTCTAATCTGTTATTTAGCAGTTTAGATCTAACCAACAGAAGACACTATCCGTGTGTAAATCCCAGCAGCTCATTTCACCATATGATTCAGGTTAATTTGACTGAAGCAACGAACGGCGAGTAGTGTGTGTCATAGCATGGCGGTCTATGCAATACTCGTCCCCTTATCTCAAGAAACCGAGGTTACTTAAGTAACGAGTCGTTCCCTTTCAAACGGTCACTTCGTATTGTGTCTGCTGGACGCCATGGGGAACCAATCCAATCACGCCATGCTATGTTCAAGCAGAACGGCATGTTTTATGACCCGAGTCTGGGACACTTGGACAAGGCCCCGGAGGGAAGAAGTGCTATCAGGGCAATCGTGCCCTGAAGAAGGTTGAGAGATTGGTAGGACCCTCTAAGAGTAATGGTGGGTCCAACGATAAATCCAACTATACAGAGAAGATATTTGCCCTGTAGTGCAGGGACCTCCAGGTTATAAAATCTGGCGAAGATGGACGACAAGGACCAGCCAGCTGCCAATAGACATCCCCACTTGACCATGCCAAGGAGGTGGCCATGCCTCTGGTGGAGTATGCTCTGACGCCGATGGGCATTGGAGGCCCTCGGTCTTCCAGGTCTTCGGCATTTTTTCATGTCACATGGGGGGTGGCACGAGCAGTTTTAAAGTTTAAAATTTAATCCTCTGCGCCGTGAAGCGGTTTTCTATTATCTATCACTTCACTGTGTGGGGAATTGGCAAATTGGCACCCCTGCTTACTGAGAAGGTGCCGTGTGTGAGAAGGGGGAAGGGGAGGGGGGGGCACAGCAGGGGATAGTTCACCTATGGGTGACCGGGTCTCTCCTAAATGGAACGGACATGGAAACTGTGAAACATGGAAACATGGGGAAGAGAAACTGTTTCCACAGTACCTTTTGCCAGTAAACTAATTACTTCTGTGTGAAGGACGTGAGCCACTTGGCTCTTCACCGAAGTATTGAATATGCCTGTGAAGCGGGGTTGTTTGTGAGCGAAATAGAGTGAGTAACCTTGTTCTATTGTGTTCAGTAGCCATTTTGACATGCCAGGTATGGCGTGTCAAAATTGCAAAGGTGTTACAACACCCCCTGGTCTTTCCTAAGACAGAAGTTTAAGTAAAAGTGCACAACATTTACAATTCTGTATGCTTTTTATTTTACTTTTTAAAACCAGTTCAGTCCAGCACAAGAGCTCAAACCCAGAGTCCAGCTATGTGTCTATGAAGAGTAACTGCTACATGGAGCCGCCAGAAAAGTTAAGGAGTGGAGACAAACTGTCTGTACTCAGGTATATAATTTCTATGTTATGCTAGTATTTGATTTTTTATGAAATTATTATTAATATACATCAGTTTAATTATCTGGATTTGAATCAAACAATTCTATGTTCAAATCCTTTAAGTTTCAGTCTATTAATGAGTATCATTGTGCTCTTGTGTAAAACTCTCTGTGTATTTTATTAATACATTCACACACTGTAAAAGTTGTTGGTCTGTTACTCAGTTAATGACACAATTTTATTATCAGTGCGTCTGATTCTTTACCCTCTTCATTCTGATTTAAGGTCAAATTTTCAATCCAGACCAGTTAAAAACAAAACTGTGTTCATGCCTGTGTTTCAACCACAATACTTTAATGAAAGTATGTTTTCTAGTTTTAGGACTTTTTGATGTTGTATAATTTTAGGTGCTGCAATTCACATCACACATGATTAATAATTGAAACATTTCAGAAACCTAATGATGTGTCCCTTAATACAGCAAACAAATAATATATTTTGGAAATTTATGGTTATTTAATTATTTGACTTGTTGTAATAATGTGGTGTTTTGTATCTTACAGCCATGATTCCAAATCTGCTGAAGTCCTCACCACATTGAGATCAAATCTGAGACAGAAGTTTGAGTGTTTGTATGAGGGAATATCAAAGCAGGGAAACCCAACACTCCTGAATGAGATCTACACAGAGCTCTACATCACAGAGAGTGGAAGTGGAGAGATCAATCATGAGCATGAGGTGAGACAGATTGAGACACAGTCCAGGAGACCAGAAACAGAGGACACACTGATCAAATGCAGTGACATCTTTAGACCTTTACCTGGACAAGACAAACCCATCAGAACTGTGCTGACAAAGGGAGTCGCTGGCATTGGAAAAACAGTCTCTGTGCAGAAGTTCATCCTGGACTGGGCTGAAGGGAAAGAGAATCAGGACGTCCAGCTCATATTTCCACTCGCTTTCAGAGAGCTCAACTTGATGAAGGACAAAACACTCAGTCTTTCAGATCTTCTTCATCTCTTTTTTCCTGAAACCAGAGAAATGGAAATATCCAGTGATGAGTATAAAGTGCTGTTGATCTTTGATGGTCTGGATGAGTGTCGTCTGTCTCTGGATCTTCAGAGCGATGTGAGGTTGTGTGATGTGACTGAATCAGCCTCAGTGGACGAGCTGCTGACGAACCTCATTGTGGGGAATCTGCTTCCCTCTGCTCTCATCTGGATCACCTCCAGACCAGCAGCAGCGGATCTCGTCCCCTCTGAGTGTGTCCATCGAGTGACAGAGGTACGAGGCTTCAGTGACACACAGAAGCAGGAATACTTCAGGAAGAGAATCAGTGAACAGAGTCTGGCCCACAGGATCATCTCACACCTGAAGTCATCAAGGAGCCTCTTTATTATGTGCCACATCCCAGTGTTCTGCTGGATCTCAGCCACTGTTCTAGAGAAGATGTTTAGTGAAGCAGAGAGAGGAGAGATTCCCAAGACTCTCACTCAAATGTACACACACTTCCTGCTCATTCAGACCAACATCAACCATGAGAAGGACTATGAGAAGAAAAAGAAAGATGAAGACATGATTGTCAAACTGGGGAAACTGGCGTATCGGCAGCTTGTGAAAGGCAACCTGATCTTCTATGAGGAAGACCTGAGAGTGTGTGGCATTCATGTGACAGAAGCATCAGTTTACTCAGGATTGTGCACTCAGATCTTCAGAGAGGGGTTGGGCTTGTATCAGGGGAAAGTCTTCTGCTTTGTTCATCTGAGCATTCAGGAACATCTAGCAGCTCTATATGTGCATCTCTCCTTTATCAACAATAACATCAATGTGTTTGACCAGATTACCAAACCAACTAATGGAGACACAGTTTCACTGTCTGATCTCCACCAGAGAGCTGTGGATGAGGCTTTACACAGTAAAAATGGGCATCTGGACCTTTTCCTTCGCTTCCTTCTGGGTCTGTCAGTGAAGTCTAATCAGGGTCTCTTACAAGAACTAAAGACACAGACAGCAAACAGCTCTCACAGCAATGAGAAAACAGTTGACTATA
The DNA here is from genome assembly GCF_051911475.1 of Siphateles boraxobius. Lineage (NCBI taxonomy): Eukaryota > Metazoa > Chordata > Actinopteri > Cypriniformes > Leuciscidae > Siphateles > Siphateles boraxobius. The sequence goes on along the minus strand of NW_027508748.1, from coordinate 925,540 downwards.
TTAAAGAAAAGATCAGTGAGAATCCCTCTCCAGATAAATACATCAATCTGTTTCACTGTCTGAATGAACTGGGTGATCTTTCTCTAGTGAACGAAGCTCAACCTCATATGAGCTATGGAGGATTACGTGATGTGAAACTCTCCTCATCTCAGTGGTCAGCTTTAGTTTTTGTGTTGTTGTCCTCAGAGAAGACACTGAATGACTTTAACCTGCAGATCTTAATTGGAGACAGAAATGATCGGTAAGTAATAATGACTATAATCATTACTGTCTAAAACATTATGAACAAAGAGAAACAAAGAGATCAGTGGTGTTTAAATCACAGGGCAAATACTGATTTCTGGGATATTGTACATAATTTGTGGGTGTTTCTCAAACCGTGGCTGTGTCCTAGTAAGGCTGCATATCTTGACTGCCACGTCATCAAGCGCCTCTGAAGGCCGTCTCAGTTTGAAGGATCTTTTGAAGACTTAATTTTGTATCCTTAATTCAGCTCATTTTGAAGTATGGATCAAGTTTATCCTTCGTGTCCTTCAAACACACACAATTCTTTGCACACATTCCAATTCACAAAAAATAACTGATGTAAAACGAGTCGGCCCTGAGCTTATCTAAATTTATTATATTCATGTAAGACACAAATAATGTTTTTCAGAGATGAAGGCAGTGCTTACAGGTTATCTTTTTTTTTTGCGTGAATTAATCACTCAACACTAAACTGTCAGTAATGTAAACCACTGGCAGACACAGATGGCTGTCATTCACTGTATTGCATTAATAAAAAAGCCAGTTAATATAAAGATATTTAATACAAAGTATTTTTACTAAATTAAGTTTTAATATTATTTTTGTGCCGTGACCGTGGGGCGTGAAAATGTGTGACGTAGCTATGCACACTTACTAGAGTGTCTCATTCTAGTGTTTAATGCTGAGGACTCTAGTCTACAAGCCTTAGAAAGACCCGTGTAACTTCATTTCCAGTTGAGTGCGCAAGCCTTTCAAAGTATACTCATTTGACCGTTGTGTGCGCACCGTCTGTGCCATCACAAAAATTGTGCTGCAAGCGGACGGCCAAAGTATACTTGATAAAACAGTAAATTGCCTTGATGCCGTTCCAGGTGGACGTTTAGCTCTTTACAGTGGCGCACCGGACGGCCAAGCAGAGCATATTAAATTACTGTTGTTATTATTCTTAGGCTATTTTTATCATTAATATTACAATTTATTTGCCCCGCAATAATTTAATAGCGCATCACCGCAAAACTGACACGCTGCAAGGTTAAAAGATTACATTAGATTTCTTCTCATTTCAAAATCAACTTGTTTAACACAAAATGAAAATATATTTTTTTTCACTATGGGCAACAAGAGAAGTATTAAGAAAATAAATTAGATTAATTTCTCATCGTCTCTAAGAGAATATGCGCCGTCAATGCAGCGTCAGATGCCAAAATCTCGGTTAGTTTTTACTGTCAGTTTCTTTAGTGAATAATTGACTGGCCTTTGAGACTTCTTCACGGGCATAACTCTCACACAAAGTTTGCACATGACTTGTGTGATATGATATCCACCTTCATGGTTAAAAAAGAAAATATTGTTAATATTGTGGCATTTTTCTTTATCGCCAGTTGCAAAATCATGGACAATGATTCACACTTTGTGCGCATAATTTCCTGTGATATTAAAATTAAGTTAATTATTAAATAAATTATGAAATAAACAAGTAACAAGCAAACTTGTGTGCTTAACATTTCTGTGAATAATTTGCTGATGCAGGTACAAAAATACTTTTGATAACCATAGCAATGTCACATTTCACATGTCCTTTATAAAGCAGTGTTTAATTAAAAAAATATTTGAGGGTATTTAGTAAGGTATGTAATATATTATTTACTTATGATATTAGTTATTATTATTATTAGCATTAATAATTTTTATTTTATTTTCAAATAGTTGCACACAAAATACAGCAGATGAAGTTCTTCAGAAGCTGCTGCCTGTGGTTAAATCAACTAGATCAGCTGTGTAAGTAACATTGAGAAAAACATGAGTCACACTTCAGCTTTTAAACCCTCCACCTATCTGACCTGATTTGTGATCTATGTAACAATTTTCTTATGATATTTGTGTGAGAAATGTATTTCTCTCTTTATTTTCTCTTTATGTGCATTTATAATGAATGTATATAAATGTTAATATTTAGACTTTTTATGTTAATTTAGATTTAATTTAAATGTTATTAAATGTATATTTAGGGGAAAAAACAGAAGTATTCAATGTATTCCATTATATCAGTTTTATATAATCTTTTTCTCTTGCATAGAGACAATCTCTTAGAATAACAATAAAATTCACTGACATTGAGTTGTTTAAAAAAAGAGATATTGCACAAATTATAAAAACAATGAAGAAAATATTTGGCAATATTTTGAGAAGAGTTCGGCATTGTTCTCTACAGGTTGAGTGATTGTGGTGTCACAGATGAAGGTTGTGCTGCTCTGGCTTCAGCTCTGAGATCAAACCCCTCATACCTGAGAATATTGGATCTGTCTGAGAATAAACTTGGAGACTCAGGAGTGAAGCTGCTATCTGCTGGACTGGAGAATCCTCACTGTAAACTGGAGGCACTGTGGTAAGATCATACATGACTCAAACTGTCACTGTGAATTTTCCAATTTCAATATTAATTACAAGCAAAGCTATTGAAACGTGATCAAATTTATCAAATAATTTCACATCTGTTCATATGATGTAATAGCATTACTATTTTTATGTTTGAAGTGTTTGCTCTTTTTCTCCTGCTGCTGTCAGTTCATGTGTTTGATCTGTACATGATTGAACACATGAGCTTCTACTTATTAAGGTGATACTGCAGTTCTGACAGTCACACTGAAACAAAAGTTTGTCAAACAAAATGTCAAAAGTTTGACATCATGATCTACATTTAACACCCGGTCTTTTAAACACACTTAGGCCCAATCCCAATTCTACCCCTTTCCCCTTCGCCTTCGCCTTCCCCTACCCCTAACCCTTCGCCTTCCCCATGACCCTTGAAACAGAGTGGCAAGGCGTAGGGGTGAAAATATTCCCCTAAGAAATGGGACACCACTACGCCTCCGTTAGACGTCCTTATAAGTCGTCGCTAGCGCCTACGTCACAGGAGATGCGCCGATGTTTATCACAACTTCCAAGATGCCGTCGACAGCTGCAATCATCTCAGTCGCGTGGGTTGCCGCTATTTTCTTGCAATTGTCTTGTGAAGTTCGCAGAAAACAACGGAGACGACGATATCTTCGACGCCTAAGTTTGCTGGTGGATCAGTTTATGGTATGTATGATGGCTGCAAGACGTTTAGTTGCAATTTTAACGAAAAGTTAGTTAACCACAACTCTGTAACGTTAGAAGCTCTAAGTTACATGTAAAATAGTGTTGTATAAACACGTTGGAGGTACAGACCTATATTTTTATCCATTTATTTATTTATTTACTGTGTTAAATGTTTACAGGGTTTATACGACTCGATAACCACTCAATCGTACGTGATCGCCTATTGCTGTATTTGTTGTGTTTAGGACGGCCGGTGTGTTCAAGTCACTTTCGTCTGAGTTTGATTTAAATTTAATGCACAAAAATACAAGCAAGGGTTTTAAACGTTAGTTCTTAAAGAAAATCCCGAGCTTCCCACTTGTATTTACGATATTCTGTGGCGTTCATGTGCGTTCAACTCGTAAATACGATCTTTACGAGATTACTTGAACGCACCAATAGCTTGTGTGCTTTGTTCGGGGAAGAGGAGACTTACAATGTAGTAAAAGTGTTTCTAATGCAGAATAATGATGTGAATTCTTTTTTCAGGCTGGTCGTCCAGTAACGTACTGCATGTTAAACCATAACGTGCCCATCTTGCGGTTGTGGTTTGATGTGGAGCTGGAGCTGAAGCAGGATTTCCGCTTGAGCAGAAGAGCAATGAATGCTTTGCAGAGGATCTTGCAAAGAGAACAGGACCATGTCTGGGGTCATCAGCTGGAAACTTTAATATATGTTTACTGGCTGGCTCATGGACTATCATATCGAATAGTGTCCAGTGTTTTCAATGTGCCGAAAGCAACAGTCCATCGTGTAATCCACAGAGTGGCACAAAACATATGGGTAAACCTGAGGAAAGCCATCTCTTTCCCACAAGCAGAGGAGCTGCAGGCAGTGGGGCAAGGATTTGTCCAACTATCCAGAACTCCTGCATTTAACAACGTTATTGGTGCAATAGATGGCACCCACATCAGGATCAAACCCCCGCGGCGGCACCAAATAGATTATTTAAACTACAAGGGCTTTTATTCCATCAACATGCAAGCAATATGTGATTCCAGTGGACGATTCCTAGATGTATTTATTGGCTATCCAGGGTCAGTTCACGACACACGCATACTGAAAAACAGTTCATTTTATAGGGCACAACGTTAATGTACTACAGGGTACATTATTCTAGGTGATGGGGACTATCCCTGTTTAGACACCCCACTCTGCTTGATCACACCCTACAAAGAGCCAGTGATTGGAGAAGTCCAGGGGCGCTACAATTACTACCAGTCCAGGGCCCGCAGCATAATTGAAAGGGCTTTGGTATCATGAAAACAAGGTGGAGGTCTACACTTTTCAGAGCCTTGGAAGTCAAACCAACATTTGCACCCCAGGTCATTGCTTCCTGTGCCTTTTTGCACAATGTGTGTTTGGACAACGGGGATATGCTCGAGCCAGATGACAACATTTCAAGGAAACATTTCGACTTTCAACCTCCCTGTGAAGCCATGGCATTCAATGAAACATCTGGGAATGCTACAAGGGACAGACTGGCTGCCCTAGTTTCAGGCATTATGCAAGCCCCATGAAGATGACCCAGATGTGTATATAAATGTTTGTGTGTATATATATATATATATATGCTAATAACTTTTATCTGTGTATGGTATTAACATATGTATGTAGTTATTAGCCTATATATATATATATATATATATATATAATGTGTGTGTGTGTGTATATATATATATATATATATATATATATATATAGGCTAATAACTTTTATCTGTGCATGTTATTAACCTATATATATATTTTTTTGTTATATATATTAGTTCTTACAAAAAAAAAGTATGTTATTTGCAATAAAATGTTTTCAAACATATTGCATGGTGAATTATGTATCTGTTTCAGGTATTTTACTGTTTTGGTACTGTTATTGATGCCCAGAAACACCTTTTTTAAGAAACATTTTTATTAGAAATAGATATAGAAATAGATAATACAGATGAATACAGAACAGCATATAAAACAAAAACATTGTGCAAAATTGAACAGCATATAAAACATTTGTGCAAAATTGAACAGACTATAAAACAAAAACATTCGTGCAAAATTGAACGGCATATAAAACAAAAAACATTTGTGCAAAATTGAACAGCACATGAAAGACAACTACATTTTTTCTATCAATTTTTCAAAGAGACACAAGAACCTCTCAGTCTTGGCCTCACTCTTCTTGTGGGGTTTCTGCTCCTCACGGGACTCCTCAATTAAAAATTCTAAAATTGGATTAGTTTGCCGCTTTCTTTTCCTGGGCGAAGGAGTTAACGGGCTTGGTGTGGCCATGGGGGATGCTGCACTGGGAGAGGCTGTGGCTCCTGTATTTGGCAAAGGTGAGGAGGCTCCTATGGTGTTGGATGTAGTACTGGGCTCAACAATCTCCTAGGAGAACGAGACAATACAGAAGTAATTACAATACAGAGATGGGTAATATATCATGTGTAGTATATCAACAATTAAAACCTTACCATGAGGATTGTTACTGGATCCTCATCACTGGATGATGCAACAACCACAGGAGGGTCCACTGAAGGCCTGGCACCCAGAACCTCGTGCATATCCTCATAGTACTGCCACGTAGCAGCTGTTGCCTCTCCCGCATCTGTCCCTGAACCAGTTTTAGGTGTTTTTAGGTCCTAGAGGAAGATAATATTCATAATTATAATACTCTTACTTATATAATCCTCATAATTACTCCTTTCATTTCACTACATGTTTTACATGAGTAATTAATGAAACGGAGGGGAAGGGGAAAGTGAAGGGGTAAGGGGTAGAATTGGGATTGGCCCTTTCCCAATTCTACCCCTTACCCCTTCACTTTCCCCTTCCCCTCCGTTTTGCACGTGAAGGGGTAGGGCTGTCCCGATTCTGTTTTGGTTGGAGGGGAAGGGCTAAAGGGAAGGGCCAGATAGCCCTTCAAACAAAGATTTTTCGGGACCACACTTCAAACGAAGGGGGTATGAGAAGTGTCACTGCATACACCGGCTACAGACGCAAAATGGCAAGCAAAAAACAAGACCCATAAATGTACGAATTTTGGGCTTTAATAAGTATTTTAACAACAAATAATGATTTGCTTTATGTTACATTCAATCTTGTGTTCATATTTACGGTCAGTTTCTTCAAAGAAACGTTTGTAAAAAAAATCGCCAAAATCGCTATAGTTTGCTAACGATAGTTCCGCAACATATTTACATGTCTGATAACTGGTGAATGTATTCGCGGAGGGGAATTGGCTTATATTTTACCGTATAAACAAACAGTGCTTACAGTTTCGTGCTTTTTGCAACATGATCAGATCAACCAGTCTGACTGCGAGCAATGTTTCTTTAAGTCCAAATAAGTCCATTTTGCAGTCATAATATATAACGTTACCATAAACTGATCCACCAGCAAACTTACGTCACAAGACAAATGCAAAAAAATAGCTGTAACCCACGCAACTGAGATGACTGCAGCTGTCGACGGCATCTTGGCAGTTTGTGATAAACATTTTAATTTAATTTAAGCATTTAAGCTGATATACGATAACATAACACATACATGCATCTATTGCTTTGAAATCATCAATCATCTTTCCTCAACTGTATAATTACACCAGCAGTTGTCTGTAATACTCAGATACTAATCTAACTGGCCATAAGAAATACTTAATATCTTAATATACAAGATCGTGAGCTCTGTGACATCGTGTCATGTAACTCGATTACAACATTTCCAAACGGTTGTGAAAAGTCATTAAAAAAAATCCTAAAAAAGACCATGAGAGCCATTACCAACTGGAATGAAAAATAAATAAATAAGTCAAGATAAAGAATAGACAAACAATCAGTAAAACGCAACCAATGCAAAAATAAGTCTATTTACTTAATGAATTAAACATACACTGACTTTTTTTAAAGCTAAAAAATAATAATGCTATCAGTCAAATTCAGCTTTACTTCGTTTAATTTATGAGTTAATTATTTTTGAAAAATAATTTGTGAGTTAGATATTTTTGAAAAAGAAGAATCACAATATCGCATATAAGAGGAACAATTACACTAAATGGCGACCATTTTAAAATAATGGTAATATTTTATCACAAGTATACAGTAACAAAGCACTAATAAATAATTTTCAAACTATTAGTTTATAGTTCATGAATAGCAGTGGCGGTTCTAGACCATTTCAACTGGGGGGGCCAACCTGGGGCCAGTTGTACTGTTAGAGGGGCCAGTTACATTTAGACCTTATTGTTGTCATATCATTTTCTGCACTGCAGTGCAGGCTTAACAGGCAAAATACCATTTTTATAATCATTCAACAATGCATTTGCATTTCCATTATATTTTTACATTTGCATTACATATTCAGTATTAGTCACAGTAACTGTAATTGACATGATGTCCTTCTTTCTCTTCATTTTGGTGAGAACTATAGAGCAAAAGCAATGGGGACCAAGAAGCGTATTAATTCATTTACTGAAAATAACTGACTTGCTAGGTAACTACTAACCGTTTACAGGGTTCCTGCACACTTTTCAAAGTCAAATTTAAAGCTTTTTAAGACCTGAAGAAATCAAAATTCATACCGTACATTAGGGGTGTGCAATATTGACAAAAATATATCTCAATATTTTCAATGTTTTGTTGATAATTAGATGATATTTTACTGATTGTGTTTTTGTGCTGGTGCCATGGCTGGTTTAGGGCTGTTGTTGACAGCAGACTTACAAAGATATTCATATTTTTTAATATTCTATGCAGTGGTCGGTTAACAGCAGGGACCGAAATTAATTTTTTTATTCATTTTTTATTAATTTAATTTGCCTCCTTAAATTGATTTCCAGGGGCATTTTCACCTTTATATGGACATTCTTTCTAAACTTATTTAGAGTTATGAATCACCTTTTATGTCAAATACTAACATTCAAATTATACAGTAATTATACTTATTTATACAATAATACTTAATTATACAGTACCACTGTTACCAGTCAAATGAAATAATTTAATCAAAATCCATCTTTGCAGTGCAGAGGTGACACAGAAGCGGCATTAATATATTTACACTCCATTTATAATTGCATAAATAAAGCTATGAGATTTTTTTTAAATCAATATTTAAATATGAAATGATTTCTAATTGTAATGTTCTAATTAAAGGGTACTTTAAATATGAAACTAAAACCGCCAGTAGGCAGCGGCAAGTCACTGTGTTAATAAGTGAGTTGAGGGATTCATTCATTCAACCGATTCGTTCAAACGGCTGATTCATTCGGGAAAGGAGCAAGTGATTCCTTCAAAACGCGGATTTCAGTCAATAAATCATCGCTGTCTGTTGCATTGAGACTCTGCTACGATTTCATTTTGAAATTCTAGTCGGCGAAATAAAGGGAAAACAAACAATATTGACAATATTGTGTCTAAAAAGTAACTCCCAATGTTCACTTATTGTTAATTTAACTGTTGTAAAACATCAATATCACAGTTGCAATTGTGCACGGGAAAACGGCACTCTTGCTGATCTGATATTCTAATATAAGAACATAATATGATATAAATATAAGACATAAACTAATTTGGGGACATAGCCTACCTATGAACCGCACACAGCAGTGAAAGGACGAGAGATAAACGCGATGTCAGCTCACAGTGCCTCGTATACAGTTAAAACATTGATTACAATATCATAATAGACAATGCATATCGCACACCCCATACGCACATAAAGAATGAACTTGCAACTGACCAGCTTTCTCCTTCTCTCCTCTCTCGCGTGCAGGAGACAGACGTTATTCTGCCGCGATTCCCGCCAATGTGATGCGAATTGTCACGTGAACAAGCAAATCCACAAAGATAGAATAATAAAAAAAAAATAATACGCATACAACGATAGCAAAAAAACAGTTTTGTAAAAAGTATTTCACACTCCACATTTAGGGGGGCCACAAGGGGGGCCAAGCTTGTTGTCACAGGGGCACGGGCCCCCCTGGCCCCCCCTCTAGAACCGCCACTGATGAATAGTATATAAGTTGTAGTTAATATATTAAAAGACTACATACAAATAGTAAGTTCTTCATTAATTTTCACTGTAATTAACAAAGTGTTATTGTTTAATTATCTCTTATGTAAAGAGTTAGATCAGGGGTCAGCAACCTGAAGCTAGGTTTATACTCGCCGCATCTGCATTAGCGCAAATGTGCGTGCGGCAAAAATTACATCATTGCGGTATGTGCGGTCATCCGCGGTCATGCGTATTGGGTGTGCAAGGCCCCATTTCGCCTGGTAAAACATGAACATGCGAGAGCTCGTTATAACACTCCCGATTTACAGACAGCGCTGCTGCAACACCCATCACCACAGATATGGCTGAGCATCTCTTCAGCAACCCGACGTACAAACTGCCGCAAATTAATCTGAAAGTTCAGCTCACATCCTGATCCATATATAATATATAATGGGTTGTGGCACAGTGATAAACTCTGAAACTTAAAAATGGCACTTTATGATAAAGGGTGCTGACCCCTGAGTTAGATAAAGTTTGTTAACAACGTGTAACTCGTTGTGTCAGGACGAAAAATGGGGATAGCTCACAGCTGCAGTTATTGCAGAGGCCAGACAGACTCACGGAGGCGATTAGCATCTCACAACTCGCACTTTATTCTCCAATCGAACTCGGGTGACTGTCTGTAACACGTTCTACTCTTCACAGCGTTACTTAATAAACCAAATAAGATGAGCATCAAACAGAAATAACCCGCATACATGAGGTGTTCGAAGCGCACATACAACACAGACTGCAGACTGTTCAACAGGGAGCGTGCAGATCTTAAAGGGGCCACACCTTTTTTCCACTCATTACAAACGCATTAACCGTAAATAGTTCTCACTTTAGATAAGTTCACGGAAAATCCGAAAATGTCATTAAGTGCTTTAATACAGCCTTTATTGGAGAGGCTGCAATGACATTAATTACATTAGTATTAATAGTTTCTTAAAATGTTTACAAATACATTAAGCACAAACACACACACACACACACACACCCTGTCTTTCTCTCTCTCTCTCTCTCTCTCTCTCTCTCTCACACACACACACACACACACACACACACACACACACACACACACACACACACACACACACACACACACACGCGCAGAGAGAGAGGTTGGGTTTCCATAGAAATAATTATTTTTATACTGTATAAACCGTATATTCTATCCCCTAATCCTAACTGATGTATTTTAACAATGTGAACTAATGTATATTTGTATATACTTCATATTGACAGCATTATGATGTTATTTTATTTTTTAAGTGGTCATGTTTAGCTTTGGATATAAATTTAATGTGTCATTGTTCTCTACAGGTTGGAGAATTGTGGTGTCACAGATGAAGGTTGTGTTGCTCTGGCTTCAGCTCTGAGATCAAACCCCTCACACCTAAGACAACTGAATCTCTCTGAGAATAAACTAGGATATTCAGGAGTGAAGCTTCTGAAGGATCTGAAGGATGATCCACATTATAAACTGCTGACAATACTTGGTAAGAATAGTTTTCAATTTTCATCAAGTAAATTGTACCAGGTTCAGTAACGCCACGTGTGTGTGTGTGTGTGTGTGTGTGTGTGTGTGTGTGTGTGTGTGTGTGTGTGTGTGTGAATATTTTGTCTCAGATAATGATCATCAGATAATGAGTCTTAAATTTAAACCAGCTTCAGTTTCCGTAGGTCTTTGAACTTTAAACTGTGTTTAATATGAGTTTAATTATTCTCATAGTGTTGTGGCTGATTGCAAAATAATATTAATGCCATTTTCAGCTTTTTCCCTTTAACTTTCTCTATGTGTGTGGAAACCTGAGATTTGGGTTGTTTGTTATTAACTGATATTAAGTCCAATGATAATTTCTGCTGGTTCTGTATCAGCTGTCCGTTGTGTGAAAGTGACCTTTCATGTCCTTTTGATTTTGTGACTGAGAATCAGATAGAAGCTATATTATGTTTGAGAATGAATTAATATAGATTATCTAGTTAGATTTCTTATGAAAAGATGTGACAGACGTAATGTCTCATACTGTATATGTGACTGTTTGTGTGTTTTATTTTAGGTATTAGATGACAGTCTGATCTTCTGATGATCAATGATGGTGAATAAAGATCCACTACAGAGACTCACAGTCAACAGAATCAACAGAGACTGAAGATACATTGTCATGTCCAATAAATACAGTCCAATTAAAATGTAACATGAACGGTTTTTCATTGGTCGAGAAAGCTGCCTGTTCCGCATAAAGGCCAGAGCCATATATTGAGAGAGTCGCGACAATTCCATTCACTCCAATGGAACGATGTTTTACAGCAATGTTGTGTAATTAGAGGAAAAAGCTTCTAAATGGGAGTTACATATAACATATTTATTAACTTATAAAATAACTTGTGTATTAAAGCATGCTAGTTGATTATTGCTCTCTAAATTAGTAGTTTTAGGGGATCTTATCAGATAAAATATCTGGCTAAGATAGGTCATTGGATAAATTTAGTCACACATTAAACAAACCACAAACAGCCTATTAATGGTTAATGGGAGCGAAAAGTTGCTAAACGGGGGTTAAATATAACATTGGGCATGTGGTATATATAGTGATGGATGGAAGTGGTAAAATGAGAATATTGGTTTCATTCCTTAGTAAATGTGCAATAACGGAAAAAAATCCTTATTTTAGAATGCATATTTGAGTAAGCAAAACATATGGGTGGAGTTTTTTGGGCATTGTGATTCTACAGTGATGAACAATGTATTTAAACAAGTTTCAGTTGTTAAAATTTCTAAGCGTTTAAGTTTACCTGACATGGAAAGTGTACCAACGTACCCATACTTTTTTTTTTTTACCAGTATTTGAGAGAGATGTACAATCCTTTCACCCTTTCACAGGGATCAGTTCGGCTCTTCTGGATGATGCATTATTATATTTACTGTTATTACCTCAATAAAAGAGCCATGTTTGAAGTTGTGCCACCCTTTCTTAGTCTGTTCATTTGTGCGGACAGTTGCACAACATAAATGAAATGTATTATTAATTGTACTAAAAATAATTTAAACTAAATAGGTTTAATTTATTTATATAGTAATAAGTGCATGGGGTGCATAAGAATTGTAAACAGTAAGATCAATTAAATTTTATATTTAAATAGTTTACAATTGATTTTTTAAGACAATCACCGGTCACCTGCAAGTCTCCTATCCTTGTGAAACCATAGTGAACATCACGTGATATGATACCCTTAACTAACATACAAGTTTAAGAACATAAACAATACTCAAAAACAACTGTAACATGGTCTTTAACCAAGGTAACGTTAGCCAGAAATATGTTAACAAAGGCAGGCAACGCTGGTTGACCACACTAATCATCAAATATTAGCAGATTTTTATCTTTTAAAAACATTGCTGTAACTACAAACACATACTACATTTGCATGTCAGTGTATTATATAAATATTGTAAATCAATGCATTTATTGACTACAAATTACCAAAAATCACAGTTCTGTCTCTCTAGCTCCATCTATTTGAATTGGCGCCGAAGCACTTCCTTGAACTATCTGAGGTATACGCGAATCAAGTGATGATCAAGCATTTTGAACTCCCATTGTCACAACTCTTTCTCTCTCTATGGCTCTGATGTAAACTATATCCACTGTTAGAGTACTAATTCCGAGTAAGTAATTGGTGTATTATTCTACTACTGCAGGCAAGAAAAGTGATCATCCTCTGAACCCTGATTACATGCCAAGTCTGTTTGCCTACCTGTCACCTGAGCAATGTCTAAGAAAAATCAATTGCTACAAGAAATTTGAGAAAACACAAGCTGTCAAAAGGAAGAGGTGTTGTACCAGTGATGTGTCAATGTCACCCTTTGATAACTGTACTGACATGGAGATGGACTACAGTGGAGAGGAGACTTTCCTGAGGAGAGCGGGCAGAGTGGGGAACACAGCTACAGTAAAGACCCTATCCATACTGAGAGCAGTGTAGCAATGAAGCCTGCTGAGAAACGGTGAAGAAACTGACAGAAGAGTGTACCAGACTGAGGGCTGAGGTCAATCAGCTACGGGACAGGGTAAGCAAATTATCTTTCCAACCGGAGTTTTTCAAGGACAATGATGAGATGGTCCAGGACATAACTGGACTTCCATCCTATGCCAAGTTGATGGTCGTCCTCACCTTCTTGTCAGGATTCCTAAAGGAGGGACCTGGTCTGTATCATTTTCACTGCTTTTTAATGACTCTGATGAGATTGGATTTACCACTCCACTTTTTTACAAATAAAATCTGTATCCTGGTGATGTGGTCTTGGCAGATCGAGGATTTACCATAGGAGATGCTGTGGGCTTGTATAGTGCTCATCTCAAATTACCTGCTTTCACTAAAGGGAAACAGCAAGTGAATTTGAAACTACAAGGTGACTAGCAGCTGTCTGGATCCATGTGAACGTGTCATTGGTCTCGTGAGGAACAACTACACAATCATATAAAGCACAATACCCATCTCCCTTTGCCAGACTAAAACTCCAGGAGAACTTATATCTCTTGACAAGATGGTCAGAGTCTGCTGTGCTTTGTGTAACATTTGCCCATCTGTTGTGCCCTCAGAATAGAGACTATTTAAGTAACATTGTGTTTCCAGTGTAACGCAACAATATGAACTATGGTTTGTTTTTATACGTCTGTTGTTTTTATAAGTTTGTAGTTTATTTGCAAAAAAACAAACAAGTGACACTAAAATACATTGCTCTTATTCTGCTCATTGTTAACAATCATTCATAATAATCAAGTAATTCATAAAAATCCAATATGCATTACAAATAGTGGAGGGCCGTTATCAACGTTAACGTGAGACTCTTATCGGGTGATAAAAAAAATATCGCCGTTAATCTATTCTCAAAGTTGGGTTGGGAGCTGGGTCTATACTACGCAAGCTATGATGACTTCCACCTTGATATTTTAGCGCGGATGTATACCTAGCCGAATTGCAGTGTAGGGGGCAAGAACGAGTCTTCGAACCTGTGTGTGTGTGTGTGTATGCCTATGCCCACACTCAAGGTTGTTCCACCTTGTGGAATGCGGAATTAGTTTACTGTAGGCGTTCTACTGATTACTAAGCTAATTACTGTTAGCAGTTTTGGGAGGAGTAAAATTCACATATATGGTTTCAACAACCAGATGCACTGTCCAGTTTTTCTTGTCCAGTTTCGTCTGGAATGCGGCCCTCCTGAAAGTGGTTTGAGCGATCGGATTCAAATACGTCTTGAATGCGTTTCGGAGGGCATTTACACATGGTCTTTTCACGATCGGATAGCTATCCAATCACAGAAAAAGCATGGAGTGGTCAGGTGTAAACAGCCAATGACTGAAATTTGGTGAGATAATGTAATGGTATTGGATGTCCGTTATGGCACGTTCATTTGTGGATGCAGTGAACATAGCCATAGTTACAGCACAGTAACGTTAAGTTAACTACCCGCAAATTTAAACCTGCAAACGTTAGCCCAGTGCATAACAACAATCGTTGATTGCTGAACAGAAATCGTGTCAGATGGAGTGTCAGTAGCCTACTGTAAGGTTGAGGATGGCCTTATGCATTACACTGCTCTATTCCAGCAAATAAATGTATATGTCTTGGCAATTAAATACTTTTAATACAATTAAATACTTTTCAATTAATATAGGCTATTTATCAGGCAGGGGCCTGTGCACTGTCAGTGTCAGAGTCTTCTGGGTTAAAATTTAATTACAGGTTGTTGTTGCACTATCTCATATTTTGTTCAAACCTTGTCTATATCAAGATTGTGTCCCAAAACCAATGCCTGTAAAATATTTCTGTTTAAATCCTATGTCTTCATATTTTCAGCCCTTAAAATTTCTTCAGTTTTACAGCCTGAAAATCATATTATCTGGGAAGCAATATTTGGAAATTAATATAATGAAAAGTATTATTCATAGGCATTATCTACTTAGCCAGTGATACATTTTGAAAAATAAAACTTGTGATTTGCTTAAATATCTGATCCTTCTGGTATTACGAAACACAATTTTGCCTGTTTATAGCATTATCTCTTTTAAAGGGATAATTCACCCAAAAATGAAAATTCTGTCAGTAATTACTCACCCTCATGTTGTTCCAGCCCCGTAAGACCTTCGTTCATCTTCGGAACACGAATTAAGATATTTTTGATGAAATCTGAGAGCTGGATCACTCCTCCATAGGCTTCTAAGGGATTTGAACTTTCAGGCCCCGAAAAGTCATTAAAGACATCGTTAAAATAGTCCAAGTGACTTCAGTGGCTCAATATTAAGTTTATCAAGCGACGAGAATACTTTTTGTGCGCAAAAACAAACAAAAATAATGACTTTATTTCAACTATTCATTTCATTCTCTGTTGGCCTCTAGTCAGTTAACGTAGTGTAATAGCGTACGTCACACATAGGCTCACTATTGGCCGATGCTGGTCATGTGGGTGATGCGTGTGACGTACAACAACAGAAGCTCTACGCTTTTACACTAGTGAACTGACTCGAGGCCCACAGAGAAGGAAATTAATAGTTGAAATAAAGTCGTTTTTTTTGTTTTTTTGGGCACAAAAAGTATTCTCGTCGTTTGATAAATTTAAGATTGAGCCACTGTAGTCACTTGGACTATTTTAACGATGTCTGTAATAACTTTTCGGGGCCTGAAAGTTCAATCCCTCAAGAAGCCTATGGAGGAGTATGGAGGAGTGATCCAGCTCTCAGATTTCATCAAAAATATCTTAATTCGTGTTCCGAAGATGAACGAAGGTCTTACGGGGTTGGAACAACATGAGGGTGAGTAAATACTGACAGAATTTTCATTTTTGGGTGAACTAACCCTTTAATGTGATAAAAACACTAAATAATAAGTTTGACTATGTATTGGTATGTAATTTACAGTGGTGTAAGGTGCTGGAAAAGTCTTTTCAGCACACATATTCTGAATGCCTTCAGCAGAATTCAAATGAGCCATTTTAATCTAGATTAATCTAGATTAATTCCATGATTACAGTGAGATTAATCTAGATTCAAAAAATTAATCTATGCCCACCACTAATTACAAACCACATGGGCAATTAGGTTGTCTAGATTAAAACTATGTGGATTTGCACTGTGTGCAAATATTTATTGTTACTAGAATAAACCCTGTGCCTTGGCTCACATATAGTAATTTAACCGAATGTTACTAGAGTTATTGAAGAGCACAATGAAGGCATTTTAAACTGTATTGCAAACAAATATTTAATGAAGATATGTACTGTATATTACAACTTAATTAAGTCATAGAAAAAAGAAAAAAAATTATACTTCAGTAACAGTAAACAATTATTTTATTCTGTAATGCACAAGTTCATGGAGATTATGTTGAAAGGACACTGAAGTAAATAAGGGGTGAAACCCCTTAGGAGGCTGTTCACTGTCCATGGGAGTTTGGTGTGGTGCTGTACACCATTTCCCCAGAAGCTATGGTAGGAATCCGGTCTTGATGAACTCAACCACTTTGAGGTGGACATTGTGGAAGAAAACAGGATCATACTTGTTCACTGGATGAAAAACTTGCGGTCTCCATACCATAAAATCACAGTAACTCACTGGAAACATCAAGTGAGCTGCACTTGATTCATGAAATTGTGGTCAGTCTTAAGGTCCATTGATCCATCCTCTCCTATGCCTAGACAGAATGATGGATATTTTCAGCTTTCAGTGAGTGAACAGTCCCTGCTGTTGAATGGGCATTTTATCTCCAGCATGGCAAGTGCATGTTACCACGCCGTCAGGTGTTGCTCCAATCCAGGGGAGGTCTATAAAAACAGTAGATTTAGATCCTTAATAATGTGCCTTAATATTGTTATGATAAAGTCATTAAATAAAACATTTAAATTCAGACATAAAGGGACAATAATGTCTAATAAATTAATTTTTGGTGCATTAGTTAACAAAAAAAAAAACTAATATTACTAATACTACTAATATAAAAACTAATATTACTTCTAACACGTTACCCAGTAAGCAATTTTGCATTTAAAAGACTTCTAATAGCCATTCAAACACAGCCCAGACGTCTAGGCTAAAACAAGGCAAAATCTGGGCTATCTGTGAACATTTAAAAGACATCTAAACCATAGCCCAAGAATAGACTAGTCATCAATTAGATAACAAAGAAATGAAATTAGTGAAGAAATTAAACAAAAACACCTTAATCACTGTTTACTTTGCGTACATGATGGAATATCATATATCGCGCAAGTTATTTTGACAAAAATTACATGTAACCAAATTCATGGTTATTTTGGCTAGAAGTTATAGCCAGACTACATCGGGTCTTTAGTTAACCTAGACCAGGGCTGCGTTCGTAACCGCAGACTTCCCCACTATATAGTAGGGGAAAAGCAGTAGGCGAGCGAAAAAGTATGTACGAATCCTTAGTATTCATAAAAGAGTAGGCGAGAATTATCTGGGTGACATACAAATTCTTGCGAGGTTCGGACGTGCGTATACTCATAGTGCGTTCGAATATGCCTACTTACCTACTATATAGTAGGAGAAAACAGTAGCCTACGTGAAAGAAGTAGTATGTCCGAAACATCAGTATTTATAAAAGAGTAGGCGAGAAGTTCCCGGATGACTTACTGCTTCTGCCCAGATTCTGAAGCACCCATCGACGGATACTTTACTATCCCAGGAGGCCACGCAAGAGGATAGGTCATTATCAACATCGCGGAGATCAGGGACGCGGGCGTTTTCAAATCTGAGTAAACACGGTTCCTTGTGTTAAAATGTGTTGAAGTACAGCTACTAGAGTAAACTGTTGAATTATTGAAGGTGTAAAGACGTTAGACAGTATAGTATAGTTGTGATTCTGCTGTAAAAACACGTTCTATTAGGTATTGCTATCAGGGGAGCTCCAGTAAGCACACATCTCCAAAGTGGATGTACATAAACCATATACATCTTAAAGATGCTTATTTTAAATGTCTATTGCAGATGCGCACATCACAACATGATATAGACATCTGATATATGTGTGCTATTTTAGAATTTACTGTTGTGTCAACACAGTTTACATTAGATAAATGTGCCATAAGTAAGGTAAATAAACAGATCTATATTGTCATGATCCTGGTATTCTCCTTCCTTTCTCTGTCTCCCTCTTCTGGTCACACACGCTATTATCTTTCATTCATTCATTCACTCTCACACACACACACACACACACTCTGTGCAGACACACCCATTTACTATTACTCTCTTCATTCTCTGCCAGCCCTCTCTTCAATTATCGCTATTGCATTCATTCCTTTCTCACCTGCTACCTCTTTACCTCTGATTAGTCTTCCTACTTCTTGTTCCTTCTTCCACCTCTCCTTTACCAGATTATTATCTATGATTGCGTACGAGTCTGACTGTTCACCTGATTATCTTGTCCTGTCCTGTCTTGTTTGGTGAGTCCTGTTCTGCAGGCTTCTTTGATTGTTCGCTCGCTAAAGCTGTTATCTGCCCATTTACCCTGCTACTGAAGACAAGAGACGGGTTCCTTACCTGAGTTCCATACCGCTGCTGTAGAGGCTCTGCTTTTTGCCTTCGTTGTCACCCTGGGACCCGCCAGCCCTGCCCAGGGTTACTTCTCTACTGTTTGCAGCATTTAATGAGAGACTTTCTGTTGCTAGCCCTACGAGGCGCATTCCTTTGTTATATTAAAGACATTGTTAATCTGCTATCGCTCTTGGGTCCTTCCTTCAGACATCCCTGACAGAATAATCTGGCCATTATGGACCCAGCGATGGAAAACCCCATTCAGACGGCGATCGAGCTTCAAGGAGCCATGCTGGGCCGTCACGAGGAGGAACTGTCCACTACCAGACACGCAGTGGAGTCGTTAGCGGCTCGGATGACCGACCTCTCCGAGCAGATTCACCGTCTCCGGCTTGATCCTCCACCCAGACCTCAAGACGTTCATGAGCCCAGGGTTAACAATCCGCCCTGTTATGCCGGTGAGCCTTCAGGGTGTTTTCTCTTCAACCAGTCACTTACTCCCTGGATCTAGCCCGGATCGCCTATATTGTCTCCTTGCTCACCGGAAGGGCACGCGAATGGGGCACGGCGGTCTGGAACGCCGAGTCTGACTGTTTAGACCGGTATTCGCTGTTTAGAGAGGAGATGACCCGAGTTTTTGACCGCTCCGCTCATGGAACAGAGGCTTCTCGTCTTCTCTCATCTCTTCGTCAAGGTAGACGTTCGGTTCCCGACTTTGCTATTGAATTCCGCACTCTCGCTACTTCCTGCGGATGGAACGAACCCGCCCAGGTCGCTCGTTTTTTGGAGGGACTCAATGCAGACATTAAAGATGAGGTAATCTCCCGAGAAGTTCCTACTCGTCTTGACGCTTTGATCGACCTGGCCATTCGCATCGACAAGCGTTTCGAGCTCCGGCGTCGATCTCGCATTATGGAGTCCACTCTCCTTTCTCCGCTCCCCGCTACCACCATTTCCTCCTCCGCTAGTGCTGGGGCGGAGCCTATGCAGCTGGGAGGGATTCGCATTACCGCCGCTGAACGCGAACGCCGAATCTCTAATCGACTCTGCCTTTACTGCGGGTCGGCTGGTCACTATGTGTCGACATGTCAACTAAAAGCCAACGCTCGCCAGTAGAGAGAGGGTTACTGGCGAGCGCTACTGCCCTTGTCCCTCCACTCAGAACCCGCACTACTTTTTCTACTGCTCTCCACTGGCCGGGCTCCTCCGTTTCCTGTCAAGCCCTTATCGATTCGGGAGCCGAGGGAAATTTTATTGATGAAGCCTGGGCCCTTGAACAGGGTATTCCTTTAATTGATTTAAATCAGCCCACTTCTGTTTTCGCTCTCGATGGCAGTGTCCTCGAGAGGGTTCACCGTGCTACCATACCGGTGAGTCTTACTGTCTCGGGTAATCACCGAGAGACAATTTCGTTTTTAATTTTTCATTCTCCTTATATACCTGTTGTGTTGGGCCATCCTTGGCTTGTGGAACACAATCCTCAGATCGATTGGTCCAGGGGTTCTATTCTTTCATGGAAGTTATCATGTCATGTTAAATGTTTAGTGTCTGCTGTTGCCCCCGTTTCTTCTGTTTCTGTGTTTCAGGAGGATCCAGGTGATTTGTCTGGGGTGCCGGAGGAGTACCATGATTTGCGGGCGGTCTTCAGTCGTTCCCGGGCCACTTCTCTCCCTCCTCATAGACCCTATGACTGCGGTATCGACCTCCTCCCCGGCACAACGCCCCCTCGTGGGAGGCTATATTCTTTATCAGCCCCAGAACGCGAAGCCCTTGAGAAATATCTCTCTGAATCCTTAGAAGCCGGTACTATTGTCTCGTCCTCCTCTCCCGCCGGTGCTGGATTCTTCTTTGTGAAAAAGAAGGATGGTTCTTTGCGCCCTTGCATTGACTATCGTGGGCTGAATGACATAACGGTGAAGAATCGCTATCCACTTCCCCTTGTGTCATCTGCCTTCGAGATTCTGCAGGGCGCAAAGATTTTCACAAAGCTGGATTTACGCAATGCGTACCATTTGGTGCGCATTAAGGAGGGAGACGAGTGGAAAACCGCGTTTAACACTCCACTTGGGCACTTTGAGTATCGGGTTTTACCGTTCGGGTTGGTCAGCGCTCCCGCCGTGTTTCAAGCCCTGGTGAATGATGTTTTGAGAGATATGCTCAATATATTTGTTTTCGTTTACTTGGATGATATTTTGATTTTCTCCCCTTCTCTCCAGGTGCACGTCCAGCACGTTCGACGGGTTCTCCAACGACTTCTAGAGAATCGTTTGTTTGTAAAAGCAGAGAAGTGCATGTTTCACGCCCCGTCTGTCACGTTTCTCGGTTCTGTCATTTCGGCGGAGGGGATCAGCATGGACCCTACTAAGGTGCAGGCTGTTACCGGTTGGCCGGTGCCTGACTCTCGCGTCGC
Source organism: Siphateles boraxobius (assembly GCF_051911475.1). Taxonomy (NCBI): domain Eukaryota; kingdom Metazoa; phylum Chordata; class Actinopteri; order Cypriniformes; family Leuciscidae; genus Siphateles; species Siphateles boraxobius. The sequence continues at coordinate 904,181 of NW_027508748.1, read as the reverse complement.
TCTTCAGCGTTTTCTGGGGTTTGCGAATTTTTACAGACGGTTTATCCGCAATTTTAGTCAGGTAGCCGCGCCCCTAACCGCACTCACCTCCGTCAAGTCTCGTTTTGAGTGGTCTCGGGCCGCCCAGACAGCCTTTGATCATCTCAAGTCTTTGTTTACTTCCGCTCCCATTCTCACTACTCCCGATACCTCCAACCAATTCATCGTCGAAGTGGACGCGTCAGAGGTGGGCGTCGGGGCCATCCTCTCCCAACGCTTTTCCACTGACGGCAAGGTCCATCCGTGCGCTTATTTTTCTCACCGCCTTACACCGTCTGAACGCAATTACGACGTGGGTAACCGCGAACTGTTGGCCATTCGTTTAGCTTTGGGCGAGTGGCGTCACTGGCTAGAGGGCTCCTCCGTTTCGTTCATTGTCTGGACCGATCACAGAAATCTCGAATACATCCGATCTGCTAAGCGTCTTAACGCCCGTCAAGCTCGTTGGGCGTTATTTTTTGGCCGTTTCAATTTTACCATTTCTTATCGCCCCGGTTCGAAGAATCTCAAGCCCGACGCGCTTTCTCGCCAGTTCGCTTCCCCCAGGGAGGTCCCTGTTAAGGAAGAGATCCTTCCTCAGGGATGCGTCCTCGGAGCTTCCATCTGGGGAATCGAACGAGTAGTCAAACGAGCTCTTTCCCTTGTCACCGTTCCTCGTCAGTGTCCTAGGAATTTGTTGTTTGTTCCCGTCGCTGCGCGCTCTGCCGTTCTGCAATGGGGGCATTCCTCTAAGCTGTTTGCTCATCCCGGAGTAAGAGGAACGCTTGCGGCTATCCGCCAAAGATTTTGGTGGCCCACCCGCGAACGTGATATCCGCCGGTTCGTTGCGTCTTGCTATGTCTGCGCCCAGACCAACCCAGTAATTCACCGCCCGCTGGACTTCTCCAGCCGCTTCCTATTCCGTCCCGTCCGTGGTCTCATATCGCGCTCGATTTTATAACAGGACTTCCCTCCTCGGGGGGAAATACTGTTATTCTCAGGGTCGTTGACAGGTTCTCCAAAGCCGCTCATTTTATCCCTCTTCCTAAGCTCCCCTCCGCCAAAGAGACTGCACAGACGGTCGTCGATCATGTCTTCAAGATTCACGGTCTTCCCTCTGATATCGTTTCTGACAGGGGACCCCAGTTCACTTCTCAATTCTGGAAAGAATTTTGTCGACTAATCGGTGCGTCCCCTAGTCTCTCTTCTGGTTTTCACCCGCAAACTAATGGTCAGGCCGAACGCGCGAATCAGATTATTGGGCGCATTCTGCGCAGTCTTGCGTTCCGCAACCCCGAGTCTTGGACTGAACAGCTTCCTTGGGCTGAGTACGCGCACAATTCGGCTCCATCCTCCGCCAACGGCCTGTCTCCTTTCCATTGCTGTCTTGGGTATCAACCGCCGCTTTTTCCGTCCCAAGACTCTGATTCTAGTGTCCCGTCGGCCAAGGCTTTTATTCGACGCTGTAGACGCACATGGAGAAGGGTGAGATCAGCGTTATGTCATTCTCGTTCTCTCACTCGTCGAGCTGCTAATAAACACCGCGTTAAGAGTCCTAGGTATACTTGTGGTCAGAGGGTGTGGCTCTCCACCCTTAACCTCCCGTTACAGTCCGTTTCTCGCAAATTGGCCCCCAGATTCATTGGACCTTTTCGTGTTTCTAAGGTCGTGAGTCCTGTCTCTATCAGGCTTAAACTACCTCCCAATCTCCGTCGTATTCATCCAGTCTTTCACGTGTCTTGCGTAAAACCTGTCATACGCGCCCCGACCCGTCCTGCATCCCATCCCATTCGCGTTGAGGGTTCTCCCGTCTATAGAGTTCGCAGGTTATTGGATGTCCGTCCTCGAGCCCGCGGTCATCAATTTCTGGTCGATTGGGAGGGATACGGTCCTGAGGAGAGAAGCTGGATCCCCTCCCGGGACGTCCTGGACCGCTCGCTCATTGATGACTTCTACCGCTCCCGTCAGGCTCAATCCTCGGGAGCGCCTGGTGGCGCTCGTTGAGGAAGGGGTACTGTCATGATCCTGGTATTCTCCTTCCTTTCTCTGTCTCCCTCTTCTGGTCACACACGCTATTATCTTTCATTCATTCATTCACTCTCACACACACACACACACACACACTCTGTGCAGACACACCCATTTACTATTACTCTCTTCATTCTCTGCCAGCCCTCTCTTCAATTATCGCTATTGCATTCATTCCTTTCTCACCTGCTACCTCTTTACCTCTGATTAGTCTTCCTACTTCTTGTTCCTTCTTCCACCTCTCCTTTGCCAGATTATTATCTATGATTGTGTACGAGTCTGACTGTTCACCTGATTATCTTGTCCTGTCCTGTCTTGTTTGGTGAGTCCTGTTCTGCAGGCTTCTTTGATTGTTCGCTCGCTAAAGCTGTTATCTAGCCAGTTACCCTGCTACTGAAGACAAGAGACGGGTTCCTTACCTGAGTTCCATACCGCTGCTGTAGAGGCTCTGCTTTTCTCCTTCGTTGTACCCCGGGACCCGCCAGCCCTGCCCAGGGTTACTTCTCTACTGTTTGCAGCATTTAATGAGAGACTTTCTGTTGCTAGCACTACGAGGCGCATTCCTTTGTTATATTAAAGACATTGTTAATCTGCTATCGCTCTTGGGTCCTTCCTTCAGACATCCCTGACATATATAGTAACTAAACATAAGTTATCTATTTTATTTGTCCATTAGTACTGTTGATAAATTGAGGAACATTTGGTAGAGAGTGGCTCATGAACCTGAATGCTGCATCAAAGGCTTTGAATGAGTATACTGCAGAAATGCATAACAAAATCTATTTAAATCTTAGTTTATTTTAATTATTGTAATTTCAAACAAAGTTATTACAGCACTTTTCTGATTCGGATCTGAAATGCCTGCAGACTGGTGTGAACACTGAGGATGGAGAGCCCGGAGCTGTATCCTGGAAATGGTGCCATGGATGAGTCCCTCCATCACTCCACCGGCTCTTATCGCCTCAGAACAACCTCCGGCACGAAGGCACGCTCACCACGCTCACGCTGGTCAGCTGATTCATCAGAATAAAGCCACAGAATGAGAACCGCTGTGAGATGGCAGTAGAATGTGGGTTCCATTGCCTATAAATACATGATTCTAGTTTTAATTGTAAGGTACACCCACTGGCCCAACACCGGAATCCAATGGTATGGTCGAAGGAATTCAGCGTGTATGTCTTTTCGGCGTTCTCTGGAAAAATCACTTTAATTTATTAAACAGTTGATCTCGAATTTTAATTCTGACTCCATGAAGAATTTAATCTGACTCCAAATTTAAGTGACTCTTTATTTTACAAGCTTTCTATCCTTACAGCTGATACTCAGATTAGTTGCGATTTAATTTAGACCAAAGATTATTCTGTGCATTTCATAACTTCAAATGTTCGTTCATTAAGGACCTGGTGTCACTTTGAGACGTCATGTCGCGAATGTGCGCTCACGATCACAAACTAGCCAGTCCTAAAATAGTCAGAGGGTGCAGTGCAACCTATCTTACCCTACGCAGCCGCTCACTGCTGACTCATAGGTGTAATTTTTCGTAATAGTTGCAGCTTACAACATGCTAAGTGAGGAGACAGTCAAAATCAAAAAGTCTAATGATGTGCCCCATGCTCCATTCATTAGTGCCTTAGGTGTGATCTATCCTGGACAGAGATTTGCGGAAACATCAGACTGCACATAATCTACTAGAAATAATGATTTCAGAAAACTTCAGAATAATCAAGGTTAACATTTATTTTTCCAGGCAGAGTTAAACATCAAAATAAAATAATTAGAAAGAATACCTAGTACACAACTGATCAGCCTATAAAAACATTCATAATACAATATCAAAAATAGTTTCAATGGCATCTCAGTTTGATACATCTCAATTTGATACATCTCAGTAAGTTTCATTTTGATTCATCTCAGTTTGATTCATTTGCTTTTGACTCATTTTTGATACATTTGATTTTTTTGGGACATTTCATTGAGCTTGAGTGATTCAACTAAGCAAGTTATTCCTTTTTTATATTTTGATCCGATGAACAGTGAACTGTGAGTGTTCAGTTGAACTACAGAACTTAAAGTGAACTGAGAGTGAACACATAAAGGAACATTTCACGTAAGTGCTCTTCCTACTGTGAGATTTCAATGTGTATGCCATTGTTGTTGTTTTTTTTCTTTCAAATGTGATTGTTTGATCATTTGAAAACTAAGAACTATCCTAAGTGGTGTTTACAAGAAATTACAAATGTTTTTTTCATTTTTGAAGTGGATTTTATCATTTTACAAGTGAGAGGTTTATAACTTTTACACTAAAGGTGGATATGTTGTAGTGAGTTTAAAAGAAAACACAAAGGCCATACATTTTGTTTCTTTTCTTTTATTTAGTGATTATTAACACTGAAGCAGCTAACACTTGATTACAAGGAAGAAAATATACGCTACATACAGAAAATAAATATTGTTTAATTTTTGTACTTACCTGCAGTGTACCTTTTTGTTTAGAGCTGTCAAGGAGTAGGGGCGTCTCAGCTACTTTATTAGACCAGGGGGAGGGGTATATTTGACTTTTACTTCAGGAGGCCATCTTGTGACATTACACAAACTGAAGCCTACACTTGTCGGCCTGTAGTGTGCATATCCATAAAGTAGGACAGAACATACATGCATTGAGTGTGTAACGAGACTAAAAGCACTGGAAGCGGGGACTAGGATCCTTTCAGTCTTCCAGGGCAGCGCTAACAAATTTCCCCTACAAGACGGGCTAAATACCCCGTTACATTTGTTTGCGAAAAAACACATAATTTACCACTTAAATATTGATCTCCAACGTCTGCTCTTACACGTATGCGTCGTGGTGTTCTCGTAAATGCTGTTTCCTGTTTACCCCTCTCTCTCTCTCTCTCTCTCTCTCTCTCTCTCTCTCTCTCTCTCTCTCTCATCACAAATAGAAAGTGAAAGTAAGTTCTCCTGCCGCCATTTAGAGGAGGAAAAATACGGAAAAAAACAGAGCATCAAAGTGTTCATCAAGTTTAAGAAGGCATTTACGTGTATCATTATGATGTTAAACCTGGGGAGGATTTGAGATCCTGTGTCATGTAAGTTTGATCAAGGTGAGTGTTCATGTGTGACTTTCTCATATATGAGGACATTTTACGTGATTGTTTGATGAAACCTTAATAAAGGGTTTCTTTCACTTCAATGTGTCCTTTGTGTTTTGTGATGTTTGTGATTCTTCAGAAGTTTAGTTTATGTGTAAACATACGTAGGCCGAGTCACACAAACGAACATGTGCAATCCGCGTTTCTCAGTGTCCGTTATTTTTCATAAATTCTAAATCCAACGGCCGACTTGTTTGTGTGTGAAAAGGCCCAATGAGCTTGGGTTAACGCAGTCACGTTATCCTTTTTCTCCCACACTCCAGATATGTTCAGCTAAATTATGAATGTTGTTTCATTTAATCATTTATTTTGTGTCTGAATGTTTCTTCATTCAGAGTCAGTGGAGGAGATCACACTCATCAGATTCTCCTGCATCTTCATCATGGCTAATTCACAAGAATCCAGAGATGGAGATTTCTCTCCAGGATGCAGGTACTTTTAACAAACACTGTTAAATATTGTGTCATATCACAGAAAAACGTTTCTGTGTGAAACGTTGCAAAAATGTTACACTACATCCCACTATATTACACTACAAAAAATATATTTTTTTGTGCCTATTTTTGTCAGTTTTTTTTTAAACTAACATGAAATATTAAATAAAAAGATCATTGTTACCTCAAAGTACTATTTGATGCAAGAAGAATGTGTTAATATTAATATGGTTCCTATCATAAAAAAAATTAACAGAGTAATCTAGAGGATTGAACTGAATCTGTTCTCTGTTCCAGTTCAGTCCAGCAGAAGAGCTCAAACCCAGAGTCCAGCTGTGTGTCTATGAAGAGTAACCAGTCTATGGATCCGCCACAAGCATTTAAGAGTGGAGACAAACGGCCTAATCTCAGGTATATAATTTCTAGAAAAGTTATGCTTATAGTATGACACTATTGAATTAGAAGAATAATTTATCAAAGTCTGTCAGTCTAATACTATAAATTATATTAATGACAAGTAATTTGGTGAGGTCAATTTGTAGAGAAAGACTACACGCCTGCACACATATTCAAACGCGCATACCTATAGAATAAATATGCATGTGCACAACCGTCAGCGTTTTCACAGATTCACGTTTTTGAAGTTCACACGGAGATGTTGTTGCACGAGAGAAAAGAGATGGCCTATTTTCCTCAGGTTTAATAAAATGATTTAAACGTCACACTCGTCTGTATACATGGGGATTTAGTAAGAAAAATATACAAAAACATTCAACTCTGGTCAAACATTTAAAGGGAAATAAAAGAAAGTGTACAAAAGTCGATAGAGTGGTTATCTCTTCTCCTCACCTGTCCAATCTATTACTGACTCTCTACTAGGCCTGTCACGATAACAAATTTTGCTGGATGTGTGTGTGTGTGTGTGCGCTCGCGTCTCATATGAGTATGTGCGTGGAGAGTTTGTGTGTGCGCGCACGCGTCTCATATGAGTGTGCGCGGAGTTTGTGTGTGTGCGCGTGTCTCATATGTGCGTGGAGAGTTTGTGTGTGCGCGCATCTCGTGTGTGTAGAGTTTGCGTGTATGTGTAGAGTTTGCGACTTTAGGTGTGTCGTTGTGCATTTCATATGTATTTGTTTGAGCATTCAGCAGTATACATGTATGTTTGACTACTTAGTAGATGTGTATGCAAGTGTTTCATATATGTGTGCGTCAATGAAGTTTGATTTAAGCCCTAGACGGCGCCTCATATGAGTGTGAGAGAGCGCGCGCGAGAGAGAGAGGGGGATGATCGAGATATAGTGCTTGCGCTACGGTGCTCTGCAATCAAATACGATTGTAAATAGGCTCAGTTAAAAAAAAACAATAATAATAAAAAAAAAATTCGAAAATCAATGTGTGGCGGTCAGCGTTGATATTGTCATCCAGTCTCTTTGGTAGAGAGAGAGATGAGGGAAACAAGCATGCAAATGAAAATTATCGGGGCTGGAAAAATTATCGAGCTCTTTTTTTTTTCGTGCGATTTATCGTTTTATTGATTATTGCGACAGGCCTACTCTCTACGCACATGCGCAATTCTCATTTTACCTCAAATGACCATAAATGCACAAAGTAACCATTACAGGGTGAGCGGCCAGAGAGCATTAAATGTTTTCTGTTAGAACTGTCATGTAAGCGGCCCCTAAGTTAAAGGTGCTCGGTTGACATCACTTCTTGTTGACGTTTTAAGTATTGTCAAGCAAAACGGAGTCTAGCTAGACCCTCCCTCCTCCTCATCCGCGCACTGACCCCCCAAACCCCGCCCCCAAATCCTTCTCGTCGGTTATTGGCTGGAACAGTTTGTTATGTTTCGTGGTGCGGGTTAGCCCAGTTTGTTTTTGTTGCGTTTGTGGAGCCTGGGGTGTCTGTAGAGACTTCGTTTTGTTACAGTGTATTCAGGGGACAGGCAGCTAGCGGATAGTGAGGAGATGTTTGCTGTATGTGACAAAAATGTTTTGGCTAAAAACGCGCTACATTACTTAGAGCCAAAAAATTTCTCTTACTTTAATTTCTTATTATCATTTTAAAGCTGCTTTGAAACAATCTATATTGTTAAAAGCGCTATAAATGAAGGTGACTTGACTTGACATCAAGTAAATTTAAGCTGAGATTTTTTTCCACCTGTATATTAGGGGTGGGGGATTTGGCAGAAATATCATATAACCATTTTCTTTAGGAAAATCACGATTTTATAACGATTCTTTTTCATGTTGGTTTTACTATTTTGCAAGTGACTGAGTATTACAGCCAAAATAATGTTCCTATTTTAACCCTCTGGGGTCTAAGGTGTTTTTGGGGTCCTTGAGATGTTTAGACATGCCCTGACATTTGTGCTTTTTTCAGTTGCTTATAAACATATTAATGGCAAAGTTGTCATTACACTCTATTTAGCACAAACAGGGCTACCATAATATGTGAGAAACATGTATGTACATGTTTGTATTTTTGAGAGAATATTGTTTATGCATGGTTGTTGAAAAAACTAAAACTTAAAGTTTCTGAAATAAGGCCACAAAACACATACTAAATATGTGTCCACTAGAGATGTCCCGATCCGATACTCAATATCGGTATCGGCTCCTATACTGCCATTTTTGCTGGATCGGGTTACTTCGGGTATCGGTCAGACAAGGCCCATCCAAATCCGATATTGTGCGTTTACTATTCTGTGTTATTGTTAAGCCCCACAAAAGCATAAAGCACCATAAGGTTTTCATGCACTATATTATACGTGTTCTGAAGCCATACTATAGTATAATGTAAGATAGAAATTAATATTTAAGTCATTAAATTCAAGTTCACGTAAACTTTTCTCTCCGCTGCGGCTGTCATTCATTCTTCATTCAGCATTCAATCAGCGCGTCGCGTTCGGTTACGACAGTCACACGATGAAACTCTCTCCAAGATGATTTAATTTTAATATTATTATACTTGATCTGTAGATAAAGCCCTATGGTTTCGCATAAAATGACTATCTTGCTGGACTGTATTGCTGTACCTTAATCATGTTCGTTTCTACCGTGTGTCTCTTAGATCACAATACTGGAGAGCACTATAATTCTTCTTCATGCACACAGTAACTGATATTTAAAACTGTTAAAAGAAAAGGCTCAAACTATTGCATAGATAGATACTGTATAATACACTGTGCATCATTATGTCTTTCCTTTGTGCTTTGAACTTTTCAATGCAGACTCGACGCGCTGCACGCTGTGACTCTGTGTTGCTTCAAGCGCATCATTCTGCGCTCGGGATGCGCATAAGCGCTCTGTGCCGCACTGTATTGCAGCCTTTCATAATCATATCATAATACTTTTGCGCAATGGAAGATTATCAATAGCCTTTTTTGTTCTTACCTATCTATCATATGTTGCTGCCACTTTAAACAGCTGTGCTATAAATGTAAAATATGTCTTAATTTTATAGTAGACTATAAATAATTGATCTTTTTGATTTTTGTTATCTTGTTTTTCATGAATGTATTTAACAACAATACAAAGAGCAATGTGTAACGTTTTACCAGATTTAGTGCTACACTTATTGTATCTTATTTGTTCCCCACTAAATAATGTATTTTTTCACTAAATGTTCAGATTTTATACAATTATTGTTCACTTATGATTTTTCTAGACCAAATTTTACTGCTGAGATATCCACTAATCTAGTTTATAATATAATTTTTGTCATAGGTTATGATCATATTTTGTTTTTCTTTATAATGAAGTGATCTGTATTAAGTAGATTGTGTTTAACACACAGAGTGATTATCAGTTCAACACACAGAGTTATAGAAATTCTACTTGATTTAAAATAAAACTGCGCTGGTATCGTATCGGTATCGGTCGATACTCATAATTTTTGGGATCGGATCGGTTCAGAAAAAATGGTATCTGGACATCCCTAGTGTCCACAATACTTTTGACTAATGGATGTTGTCGCCTAGAGTTTTTGCTTCAAAATGATCTGAAAATCATCCTGCCTAATCATTCACATAAAACAATACATTGATTTAAATTTTGTAAGACACTTTTTGTTTGGAAAGGAAAATATTTTTTCAAGATGTTTCCAACTCTAACTTTGAACCAATTCTATATTCTAATATAGAATATACACTCCTTTTCAAAAGTTTGGGGTCGGTAAGATTTTTAAAAGAAGTCTCTTCTGCTCACCAAGGTGCATTTATTTGATTAAAAATACAAAACAAAGCCAGTAATATTGTGAAATATTATTTCAATGTAAAACAGCTGTTTTCTATGTGAATATATAGTAAAGTGTAATTTATTCCTGTGATCAAAGCTGAATTTTCAGCATCATTACTCAAGTCTTCAGATCTTTTGTAACATTATAAATGTCTTTACTGTCGCTTTTGATCAATTTAATTCCTCCTTGATGAATAAAAGTATTGATTTATTTGATTTATTTCCCCCAAAAATGAAATAAAAAATTCTTACTGAGCCCAAACTTTTGAACTTTAGTGTTTAATGTTACAAAAGATTCTATTTCAGATAAATGCTGTTCTTTTGAACTTTCTATTCATCAAAGAATCCTGAAATAAAAAGGACTGTTTTCAACGTTGATAATAATGAGAAATGTTTCTTGAGCATCAAATCATCATATTAGAATGATTTCTGAAGGATCATGTGACACTAAAGACTTGAGTAATGATGCTGAAAATTCAGCTTTGATCACAGGAATAAATTATATTTTAAAATATATTAAAATCGAAAACAGTTATTTTAAATTGTAATAATATTTCACAATATTACTGTTTTTGTTGTATTTTTAATTAAATAAATACAGCATTGGTGAGCATAAGTGATTTTTTTTAAAAACATTAAAAATCGTACCGACCACAAACTTTTAATCGGCAGTATATTTGTGTACATTTTATCAAAACATTTTATCATACATATTTTAAAGTTAAGGATTCATTAGTTTGATATAGCTTACATTGGAACAAACACTATAATAACATCTTAGTAGATGAGTTTATTTTTGACAAAACATACTATGGCTATCAAAAGCTTATTTGATGTTTTAGAATAAAAACTTTATAATCTATCCAAAAGTACGAAATGTTGTCTTTCATATTTCATCTGTAACAATAAATAGCAGCGCCCATCTGTGCCGTTAATTCATTCAAACACAGAAACGTGATTCAAATTTAAACAGTCTTTTTGCGTTTACAGACACTATTCCATATATCGATTAGAACAATGTACAAGAATAAAAAACGTACTATTCAAAATTGTCGGCTAGATCCGTTGCTCCTCGAAATGAAAATAAACCAGCACATGTTCTGAGGTAAATGTCCCGGGATTATTCCTCACAGCCTCGAATGACAAAATAGTACATTCATCTGATGATTAAACTTAGTGTGTTATCGAGTTGATGTGGGCGTTTACACGTTTGCATGTGTTGCCTCAGATCATTTGCGTTTGAATAGCGTGCGCTCTCCGTGGGCGAGTCACATTAGCAGAATAATGAGCTGCGAGAACGATAATAAGAACGCTGACATCTCTCTCTTTTTATATAGATTACATAAACAGAGAATATTTATTTTAGTTTTGAGTTAGATAATTTAAAAGTACAAACTTAAACGATTATAAAGATTATATTGCTCATGCCTGGGTGAATAGTATTCGCTGAGTCTTGTTTAACCCTCTGGGGTCGAGAAAAGCGCCGGCGCGTTTTGCTCGATTTTTTTCACATAGCAGGAAAATAGACTTAAAATAGTCTGTCATTTTTGGTCATTCAGACTTAAGAAATATAAAAAAGATAAACTGTTCAATGGCTATTTTTTATGTGTCCACTTACAATCAAAATAAAACATTGTGCTTTTGTAAAATAAAGAAAATAAACAGGGTGTGCTTTCTGTCTCTCCATCTCCGTTAACCTTTTTTCTGGAGCACGTCTCTAAACTTAAACAAAGCTCAGCGAATACTATTCACACAAGCATGAGCAATATATCTTAATAATTATTTAAGTTTCTATTTTTTAAATATCTAATTCAAAACTAAAATAAATATTCTCTGTTTATGTAATCTATAAAAAAAGAGAGAGGATTCAGCCGATCTCATTATCGTTCTCTCAGCTCATTATTCTGCTAATGCGACACGCCCACGGAGAGCATGCGGTATTTAAACGCAAATGATCTAAGGCAAGCCATTCAAACATGCCAACGCCCACCAGCTGGTTTATAAAACACACCATGTTTAATAAAAACGTGTACTTTACCTCGTCTTGCTACCTGTGAGGAACAATACTATCTAATAACCCTGGAAAATGTACCAGAAGTGCTGGTGGTTTCATTTCGAGGAGCAATGGATCCAGCTGATGTAGTAAGTCATTTATTCTTAAGTGCTTTGTTCTAATCGCGATATTGAATAGTGTCTGTAAACCGCAAAAAGACTGTTTAAATATGAATTGCGTGTCTGTGTGTAGGCTAAATGATGAATGAACGGCACAGGCGCACGCGCTTTGTTTACTACAGTTATACAGCGCGTGTCTGTGCCGTTCATTCACTCTCGCACCTACATTAGTAAACGTTATTTTTACATGAACACATCCAAACTATATTGCTATAGCCTACTAAGATGAGTAAAAATAGACTGAAATATGTTGAAATAAAATGTCTGTATTAGCAACAAACTGCAAATTAACATGTTTATGCTAATATATCATACACAATATGTTACAGACTAAATATGAGTGTTTAGACAAGATTTTGTGATTAGTTTTGGATAGATTATAAAGTTTTGACTGTAAAAAAAGTCTACTGTCACAGTAAATAGTTAAGCTTTTGTTCACCAATTTCTCCTCATATGTTAAATATACTATAGTATGATGTTTTGTCAAAAAAAAGTAGGTATATTGAATTATCAACTAAGATGTTATTATAGTGTTTGTTCCAATATTCAAACTAATGAATCCTTACCTTTTTTAATACGTATGATAAAATGTATACTTTTTACAAAGAAAGAATACACTTGAAATATTATTTTGTCCTTGCATTCTTTGGGACCCTGTGACACTCCTGTGTGAAAGGGCTAATTAATATGCAGCTCATTATGTATGAGGCACATTGTCCAGCCTTTGTCTTCTCAGGTGTGAACACGCCTCCACGCATATTGCCTTTGATCAAAAGAACATTGTTCCCTTTCAAGGGAACTTCGAGCTGCGTCAAACGCTGCGGGGAACGCCCCTGCGTTGTGCGTCATGAAGCACGTATGGAATCAGCCCAATGGAGAGATGAAACGTCATAGGCGGGTGACCTCATCGACCAGGAAACTATAAAGCACCCCAAAAACACAAGCGCATTAGCTTCTGTGCTTTCAGTCGCGCTGCATGTGAATCTGTCCCTGTGTGATATTGTCTGTCTTACATACCCTGCACCACACAAACAATTTATCCCTATATATATATATATTGAGAGATTATGGCGGACGAACAGCAGTTTAGAAAGTGTGTTCCTCCCTGCTCGCGTTATTTAACGAGCGGGGATACACATGATCTTTGTGTTGTTTGTTTGGGAGTTCAGCATGCCCAGTTTGCTCTCGAGGGAGCAGACTGTGAGCATTGCGAGCGTTTGCCGTTAAGGACGCTCCGCTCCCGCCGATCGCTCTTTGAGGAGAGCGGTTCGGTGCGCGCTCCCCGCGGTTCGGGTCCCGCTTCTGCCGAGGCAGAGCGGCGGCGCTTATCGTGGGGATCGCAGATGGATCTCACAGCGGGGTTTGAGACGGGCTCTGCCTTATCTCTCCCTTCACCTGTGAGATCCAGTGCCTCAGTCCCGGGTTCGGAAGCACGCGCTGCGGTTTCTTCCGCTCGGGCTGAGGCACCAATGCTGCAGCTATCCAGTTCTGAGGAACTTGATGTTGTTAGTGTTGAGGGAGATGTGGAGGATTCGCCACCCCACACTCCTGAGAGTGATGAGCTTATGGAGGTGTTAACAAGAGCTGTTGAAAAACTTAATATTGAATGGCCAGTGACTAGACAGGAGTCTGTTTCTAAATCAAAGTTGGATGAGAGATTTTTGCCGTCACGTGTGCAGCCTCCACGCCGGTGCCTGCCGTTTTTCCATGATCTCCACACCGAGGTGTCGAAATCATGGAGAAAACCGGTGTCATATAGGTCCCCAGACTTCAACATACGCTAATACTATGGGAGCCAAGGCTCATGGTTATGGTGCTTTGCCTCGTGTGGAAGAGACGCTTGCGAGCCATCTCTCCCCCGAAGCAGCATCATCTTTTAAGGCACCGGCATTACCCACCAAGCCTTTAAGAAACACTTCGGCTTTGGTGGGTAAAGCATATTCGGCAACAGGTCAGGCTGTGTCATGTCTGCATACTATGTCAATCTTGCAGGCATACCAGGCTGATCTGCTAAGGGACATGAGTGAGAGTGAGGAGGTCAGTACTGACGTAGTTCGCGAACTGCGTCAGGCTGCTGATTTATCCCTGCGTGCCACCAGAGAATCGGCCAAATTAATGGGTCGTTCTATGGCAGCTCTGGTGGCCGCAGAAAGACATTTGTGGTTAAATCAGACTAATATTAAAGAGAGAGAAAAAGCTTTTCTTTTAGATGCTCCTCTTTCTCCCATGGGGTTGTTTGGTGATGCTGTGAATTCAGTTATCGATAAATTCCAAGAAGAAAAGAAACAAACTGCAGCTTTTAAAAAGTTTCTTCCCCTTAAAGTTCATGTCCCTGGGGCTGCTGGGCGGGAGCAGCCCCGGCCGTCTTCGAGCTCATCACATAGAGCGCAGCAGAGGCAGAGTGTCGCGTCTCGTGCTCCCCCTGCTGGACAGTGGGCTCAGCCGCGACACTCTCAGCCGAAGCCTTCTCCCAGTAGAACTGATCTGAGGACAGTTATATTGGCTAAGAAGGCTTCGGCTAAGAAGAAGTCCTGACGCCAAGCCGTTCAGGATGCTGAGGGTGGTCCCCACCGAGGCGGAAAGGTGTTCACCTCTTTTTACGGTGCCCATTCCTCCTCGGTGCCCTCAGGGGCTCGTTCTGCCAACCCCGCCTTTATGCCGGGGCACAGACGATCCCAGCGAGCGCTTTCCCGAGGGACGCTCGCTCCCTCTGAGGAGGGTCTCAGAGCGGTCAGACCAGTTGTTCCCTGCCGGTGCGCCGTTACAGGGCGCTGCGTCTGCTGCTCAAGTTACACCAGAGGCCAGTCTCGAGAGGCTGGTACCCTTAGTAGAATTTCTGGCAGAGTGGAAAAGCCTTCCAAAAATATCTCATTGGGTCCTGCAGACAGTAGAAAAGGGTTATGCTATCCAGTTCAGGTGTCGTCCACCAAAATTCAGAGGGGTTCTGCACACAGTGGTGGGCCCCGAGCAGGCTCTGGTATTGGAACAAGAGGTGAAAACGCTCCTTCAAAAAGAGGCTATAGAACGGGTTCCTCCTCCCAGTTTGGAGTCAGGTTATTACAGCCGATATTTCATCGTTCCAAAGAAGGATGGGGGGTTGCGTCCAATTTTAGACCTGCGCATATTGAATCGCTCGGTAGGGAAGCTAAAATTCAAGATGCTCACTATCAAGCAGATCGTGTCTCAAATCAGGTCCGAGGACTGGTTTGTCACGATAGATCTGAAGGACGCATACTTCCATGTGTCCATCCTTCCACAACACAGGAAGTTCCTGAGGTTCGCCTTCGGGGGCGAGGCGTACCAGTACAGGGTTCTTCCGTTTGGCCTAGCTTTATCTCCCCGCACTTTCACGAAATGCATGGATGCAGCACTAGTGCCTCTGAGGCTTCAGGGCATTCGTATTCTCAATTACATCGACGATTGGTTGATTTTAGCTCAGACCGAGCAGATGGCGGTTCGGCATCGAGATGTCGTCCTCGTTCATATCAGAAAGTTGGGGTTGAGGCTGAACGCAAAGAAAAGTGTATTATCTCCTTCCCAGAAGACCACTTTTCTGGGTGTCGTTTGGGATTCGGTATCGATGCGGGCGCGACTCTCTCCGACCCGCATCGCTTCGATTCTCTCAGCTGTGAAACAAGTGAAGCTAGGCCAGCTACTCACTGTCAAGCAGTTTCAGAGACTGTTGGGTCTGATGGCAGCAGCGTCCAATGTTATACCTTGCGGCCTGTTGTTCATGAGACCGCTACAGTGGTGGCTCAGGACCAAGGGATTCTCCCCGAGGGGAAATCCGCTCCGCACGTTCAAAGTCACGCGGCGCTGCCTTCGTGCTCTGGTCATGTGGAGAGAAACTTGGTTCCTATCCAAAGGTCCTGTGCTGGGGGCTCTTTGTCGTCGCATAACGCTAACGACGGATGCTTCCCTCACAGGGTGGGGGGCGGTCATGAGTGGTCGCCCAGCCCAAGGTCTGTGGCAGGATCATCATCTTTCGTGGCACATAAATTGTCTAGAGATGTTGGCTGTGTTTCAGGCTCTGAAACACTTCCTAACAGACCTGAGAGGCCATCATGTGTTAGTTCAATCAGACAACACGTCGGTGGTCTCTTATATAAATCATCAGGGGGGCCTGCGGTCTCGCCGGCTTTACAAGTTGGCCCGTCAGATCCTCCTGTGGTCCCAAGGGAAGCTACTATCTCTGAGAGCAATGTATCTCCCTGGGTATTTGAATGTGGTAGCAGACTCCCTGTCGAGGCAGGGGCCGAGGCCAGGGGAATGGAGACTCCACCCCGAGGTGGTGGAGCTCCTTTGGTTGAGTTTCGGTCGCGCCGAGGTGGACCTATTCGCTTCCAAGGAGACCACTCATTGTCATCGGTGGTTCTCCATCACTCTTCCAGCCCCCCTGGGGTTGGATGCTATGGTGCAGCCGTGGCCGAGGTCATGTCTGTACGCCTTTCCCCCGATTGCTCTGTTACCAGGAGTTCTGGAGAGGGTCCGCCGGGACGGGGTCAGTCTACTACTAGTAGCCCCGTTCTGGCCGGCCCGAGTATGGTTTGCGGACCTGATTTCTCTCCTGGACGGTTCTCCTTTGGAGCTCCCGGTCAGGAGGGATCTACTCTCCCAGGCGGGGGGCACGATACTTCACCCCCGCCCAGAATTGTGGAAACTGTGGGCTTGGCCTCTGAGGGGGCCCAGCTCATAGACTCCGGTCTCTCAACCGAGGTTGTTGAGACCATTCTTAACTCCAGAGCTCCATCCACGAGGAAGCTTTATGCCTTGAAGTGGAAACTTTTCACTTCTTGGTGTGGAGAACACCTGCAGGACCCAGTTAACTGCCCAGTGGGTGCAGTGCTGGAATTCCTGCAGGAGCGCTTCTCCACAGGGTTATCCCCCTCCACACTAAAGGTGTATGTGGCGGCACTAGCTGCTTACCACGTCCCTTTCAGTGGAGTTTCTCTTGGGAGACACCCGCTTATAACTCGTTTCCTCCGTGGCACTTTGAGGCTGAGGCCAGCAGTTCGTACGAGGGTGCCGACTTGGGATCTGGCCATTGTATTAGAAGGTCTTTCCCTAGCTCCTTTTGAACCTATCGAAGAAGTTCCCGAGAAGTTTCTCACTTTTAAGACTATCTTTTTGCTTGCTATCTCTTCACTAAAAAGAATCGGAGATTTGCAGGCTCTGTCGGTTTCACCCTCGTGCCTGGAATTTGCACCTGGCATGGTTAAAGCTTTTCTGCATCCTAGACCAGGTTACGTTCCTAAGGTTCCTACTAATATTGTTAGACCTACGGTTCTGCAGGCTTTCTGTCCTCCTCCATTTATGTCATCGGACCAGGAGAAACTTAATTCACTCTGCCCTGTTAGGGCATTAGACGCTTATGTCCACAGAGCTGCCCTGTGGAGGAAATCAGAACAACTTTTTGTATGTTTCGGGCCACCCAGGAAAGGGTGTCCGGCGTCTAAACAGAGAATGAGCAAGTGGGTGGTTGAGGCTATCTCACTTGCTTATGAGTCGGCTGGCCAGCCTTCACCTTTGGTTGTCCGAGCTCACTCTACCAGGAGTATGGCTGCTTCTAAAGCTCTTTTGTCAGGGGTTTCCCTGAGTGATGTTTGTGATGCGGCTGGATGGTCTTCACCGCATACTTTTATTAAGTTATATGACCTAGACTTAAGCTCTACCCCTGGGGCACAGGTGCTCTCGTCCTCTGTGCGCTAGTCTCACATGACGGTCATTTGGTCCTATGGCGACGTGGGTATTCGCGTTCCCGCAGCGTTTGACGCAGCTCGAAGTTCCCTTGAAAGGGAACGTCTCGGTTACGTATGTAACCCTAGTTCCCTGATAGGGAACGAGACGCTGCGTCGCTCCGCCATACTCCCGGCACTCCCGTTAGCGCTTCCTTCAAGCCTATCAGAAGCTAATGCGCTTGTGTTTTTGGGGTGCTTTATAGTTTCCTGGTCGATGACGTCACCCGCCTATGACGTTTCATCTCTCCATTGGGCTGATTCCATACGTGCTTCATGACGCACAACGCAGGGGCGTTCCCCGCAGCGTTTGACGCAGCGTCTCGTTCCCTATCAGGGAACTAGGGTTACATACGTAACCGAGACGTTCTTCTTGTTACTAAAAAATAAGAACAAAGGTACACATTATATACAAAACATAATAAATAAATGAAATAGACAGTGCTTTTTTTGGCTACTGTATTTAACAGTAGCACGAAAGGAATTTAACCCTCTGGGGTCGGTGGTCACGCCAGATCGCTTTTTTTCTTATCAGTGCAAAAGAGACTCAAATAACTGTCGATTTTTGTCATACAGGCAAGTGTTATACATCATTCAAAACTGTTAAATGTCTTCTTTTACTTATGTACACTAATAATAAAAACAAAATGTTGTGTTTTTCATAAAATAAATAAATAAACATGATGCACGTTCTCCCTACTCTTTCAATGTGAAGTTCATTCTGAAAATGTTCTGTAACTCAGTGAATGCTAGCCACACTGACATGAGACATATGTCTTTACAAAGCTTGAAGTCTCTTTTTTAAAATTATGTAAATCATATCGAAAACAAATATTCTTTAAGTAATCCGTATGAAAGCAACGAGAGGTACAGTTTCTCAAACGCGTCCTCGTTAGCTCTAATGTGACCACACCCATGCACGCACAAGCAATTGATATGCAAATTGTCTACGTGAAGGAGCAGACCTGTAAACGCCCATTACCTCTAAACAAAGAATCAGAGACTTCAGTACTCCTCTGTTTTTCATTGAGTTTGGAAGAATGTTTGGAAGACTGTGTTTGTGCTGTGCTGTTTACCTTGAATTTACCTCAGAAGAATTACAAGGCATGTGATCATGGTTGTTCACCTGAGTTGAATCATTCTATAATTCTATAGTTGTTTTCAATTTGTTTGATTTAATTCCTAATAATACCAGTTTACTCTGTCGCTTTGTTAAATTTTTTGAATCATGCTGAATATTTGCAAACCAGTAAGTTCATTTCTCAAAATAATTATAATCAAAGTTTGAAACAGTGCAAAACACCACTGAGTTACAGATGTTAAAGCAAAAGTGTAACAACACTACCTGGTCTTTCCTAAGACAGAAGTTTTCAGTAAAAGTGCACAACATTTATAAGTCTGTCTGCTTTTTATTTGACTTAGTTTTGAAACCAGTTCAGTCCAGCAGAAGAGACAAAAACCAGTGTCTAGCTGTGTGTCTATGAAGAGTAACCGGTCTATGGATCCGCCACAAGCATTTAAGAGTGGAGACAAACGGCCTAATCTCAGGTATATAATTTCTATAAAAGTTATACTTATAGTATTTGATTTTTATGAAATTATTATTCATTAATGTACAGCAGTTTAATGATCTGGATTTGAACCGAATAATTCTAAGTTCAAATCCTGTAAGTTTCAGTCTGTTAATGATTATCAGCTTATCTTGTGTAAAGCTCTATGTTGTGTTTTGTTATTACATATTGTAAAAGCTGTTGGCCTGTTACTCAGTTAATGACACAATTACATCAATATCAGTGTGTCTGATTCTTTACCCTCTTCATTCTGATTTAAGGTCAAATCTTTCATCCAGACCAGTTAAAAACAAAACTGTGTTCATGCCTGTGATTCAACCACAAGACTTTAATAAAAGGATGTATCCTGGTTTCAGGTAAAATGTAGGACTTTTGTTATTGTTGTTTAATTTTAGGTGCTGCAATTCACATCACACATTAGTGTTAATTTCGTTAATTAAAATATGACGAAAAATATTTGTTGACGACCTTTTTTCTACGACGAGACGAAGACGAGATGGCACCAATGTCATTAAACGATATTTGTGACTAAAATCAACATGCATATCGTTGACGAAAAAATACAAGACTAAAATGTAGTAAAAAAAATAAACTAATCAAATCTCTTTATTTTCATCAAATCAACTTTTATTTTTGTTCAATCCGCTGCAATAAGCTGTACATTCATCTATGGCATGAGCAGCAGTTTAAGTAGTAGTCTGTAGGTTTATTTTTTTGCGGGGTGGTTGTGAGTTGTGACGGCATATATTTTACTTGCCATATTTCAAACACAGTCATCTTTAATTCGCTATGACAGCAACAGGACTAGTGCAAAATAGAAGACCTGCAAAATAGAAGGCCAATTTTATGTATATCGAAACGGAAAAAAAGCAAATGTCTGATTCAAACTTAAGAGAAGGGAAGTGGATTCGAAATTGCAGGAAAAAATACAACAAACCTTAAGATGCACATCCAGGCTAATCATAAAGATTTCGAGGTAGGTTTACAACATCATTGTCATTTATTTAGTGAATTATTATTATATTTATAGCTAAACTGAAACAGTTAACCGTTGATTGTGGCCTGTAGTATTAGGAGCTAACTATCCATACAACAGTCCAAGTGTGCAAATGCATAATTGTATTTCCATTTTTTTTTTTTTAAAGTTTCATATGAACTGTTAAATAAGTTACTAAAAAATGTTTTAGATTTAAGCCGTCTTACTTTACCATACAGCAGTTGAGCAGCAAACTTACACAAGAGCACCACCTAGTGTCTCAGTCTACAGTTCAGGATGGATTTGGCATCATTAATGTTATAAAAACCAACATATTAATGTTATAAAAACTAAATGTCTACAAGAACTGCAGGATAAACCTTCATAAATGTAATTATTTTTTAAGTGTAATGCCACCTACCACCAACTTATTTCATAATGCATGAACTTTACACAATAATTTTATTGCTAAAATGTCAAGTTTTCAATTACTAAAACTAGACCAAAATAATTGAGGTTTTCTTTGAATAAAACTAGACTAAAATGCTGAGACATTTATTTGTCTAAAACGTGACTAAAACAAAATAGGATAAGGTTGACTATATATGATAAAAACTGACAAGGTTTTTCTGACAAGGTTTTTCTGACAAGGTCTCGGTCGTAGAGCGAGACACCGCTTCACTGCTGCTCGCCCTGCGATCGACTGCTTTTGTCAGCCTCGTTGCCTGCTGTGAGTTTGTTTGTTTTCCCGTCTATCCTGCGTCTATATTACACCCATACCACTAAAAAGACGGTTATACCCAAGACTTGAGTCATAAATTAGTATAAATATTAATAGCATCACTGGTTGCATCATTGCTAACTTACTGTCCATCTGTTAAAATGGCGAATATATCAGGTGTATGTTATCTAGCTCTTGGTGCAGATGAGAACAAATCTGAATTGCTTGCGGTGCAGTCTGAATTAGAAGCTGTAGAAAAGCAGATCCTTGACCTTCTAGAGAGACAAGCTGAGCTGAGAGACCGGCGTTTAGCTCTTGAAACATCACGCGCTGATGCACACGGATCAGTGATTAACGTTAGTAACCCGCTGACGCTGACCTCGTCTACTCCGTGCGTTTCTCAGCATTGGTCCCGAGCGTCCAGGTCACGATCAGCCATGATTTCATTCACTCCGGCTCCAACACACCACCACGAAGCCTGGGTGGTTCCGCGGAAGCCGCGAGCCAGGACAAGAATCTTTTCGCCCCTCCCGGTTTTCGAGATCTCCACTCAGAACCGCTTCTCCCCTCTTCGCGAAACGGAACGCGATGCTGTGATCATCGGCGATTCCACCGTCCGACACGTCCACGCTACGTTAGGTAAAAGTAAGGTGCACAGTCACTGCTTTCCTGGTGCTCGTGTTCTCGATATCACTGCGCGGGTAACTGAGATCTTGAACGGTGACGAGCGCGTCGGAGCTGTTGTGCTGCATGCGGGAGCTAACGACACTAGGCTGCGACAGACGGAGGTTCTGAAGAAAGACTTCAGGAGCCTTATCGATACGGTACGCAGCACATCGCCTGAAACATCGATTATTGTGTCTGGACCGCTTCCTACGTACCGACGAGGGCATGAAAAGTTCAGTAGATTATTCGCGCTAAATGAATGGTTATTGTCATGGTGCAATGAGCAGAAATTGATTTTTGTAAATAATTGGAATCTGTTTTGGGAGCGACCAAGGCTCTTCCGCGCTGATGGCTTACACCCAAGTAGAATCGGGGCAGATCTTCTGTCGGATAACATCTCCAAGATGTTAAATACCATTTGACTAGTAACCAAAAATCCAAATCACAGTCTCTACTGCACCAATTTAATTGATATTAATACTAGTGTAGAACATTGCATAGAAACTGTGTCTATTCCTCGTTTACTAAGATCAAATAATAAATCTACTGCAGGATCTAGAAAAAATCTAATTGTTATTAAAACAAAAAATCTCGCTATTAGTGAACAAAAACAATTTCTAAAGCTAGGTCTTCTAAACATTAGATCGCTCACACCTAAGGCGGTTATTGTAAATGAAATGGTCACAGATAATAATTTCGATGTTCTGTGCCTTACTGAAACCTGGCTTAAACCAAATGATTATTTCGGTCTAAATGAGTCTACTCCGCCAGGATACTGTTATAAGCATGAGCCCCGTCTGATCGGTCGTGGCGGCGGTGTTGCAACAATCTACAGAGATATCCTTAATGTTACTCAGAAAACTCGTCATAGGTTTAATTCGTTTGAAGTGCTTGTGCTAAATGTTACGCTCTTAGATGTAAGAAAAAAATCCCTATTATCTCTAGCATTGGCTACCGTATATAGACCTCCAGGGCCTTACGCCAATTTCCTAAAAGAGTTTGCTGACTTTCTATCAGATCTTTTGGTCAACGTCGATAAAGCATTAATTGTTGGAGATTTTAACATACACGTAGATAATTTAAATGATGCGTTAGGGGCTGCGTTTACAGATTTATTAAACTCCTTCGGGGTCAAGCAAAACGTCACCGGACCAACTCATCGTCTTAATCATACACTCGATTTAATTATATCATATGGAACCGATCCAACCGATATAGATATCATTCCACAAAGTGATGATGTCACTGACCACTACTTGGTAACTTGCATATTACGCACTGCTGTAATATGTCATGCTGCGCCACGTTATCGACCAGGTAGAACAATTCGTCCATCCACCATAGATCATTTCTCAAATAGCTTATCTGATCTGTCCCAGCTGCTGCCTGAACCCAAACAAACAGATGAATTAGACGAACTAACTAGCACTATGAGCAACATTCTCTCTAGAACATTGGATATTGTTGCACCCATTAGATTAAAAAAGGTCAGAGAAAAAAGTATAGCACCATGGTACAATAATACTACGTATGTTTTAAAGAGAGAAACCCGTAATTTAGAGCGTAAATGGAAAAAAACTAATTTAGAGGTCTTTACAATCGCGTGGAAAGACAGTATGTCACTTTATAAAAAGGCACTTAAAACGGCCAGGGCTGAGCACCTCAGCAAATTAATAGAAAACAACCGAAATAATCCAAGGTTTTTATTTAATACCGTGGCTAGACTAACAAATAAACAGACGTCGTCTGAACAAAATACCTCGTTACAGTTTAGTAGTAATGATTTCATGAACTTCTTCACCGAGAAAATTGAAAGCATCAGAATCAAAATCGTAAACGTTCGATCTTTGCTCGCGCCTTATAATTCGGCCGCAATTATTACCCCGCAAGAACAATTACAATGCTTTACAACCATAGAACAAAAAGAGTTAAATAAACTTATCACTTCATCTAAAACAACAACATGTTTATTAGATCCTATACCAACTGAACTACTGAAAGAAGTGTTACCTGTAGTGGAAGAGCCTCTTCTCAATATTATTAACTCATCTTTATCTTTAGGTCATGTTCCAAGAACGTTCAAGCTGGCAGTTATAAAACCTCTTATTAAGAAACCACAATTAGATCCAAATAACCTAGCAAATTACAGACCCATTTCGAATCTTCCATTTATGTCAAAAATATTAGAAAAAGTTGTGTCCGCTCAACTCGGCTCTTTCTTGCAAGAAAACGACATCTATGAAAAGTTTCAGTCTGGATTCAGGCCACATCATAGCACTGAAACTGCGCTTGTTAGAATCACAAATGATTTACTTTTAGCTTCGGACCAAGGCTGTATCTCAGTACTAGTTTTACTTGATCTTAGTGCTGCGTTCGATACTATAGATCACACAATACTCTTAGATCGACTGCAAAATTACACTGGTGTTCAAGGACAAGCATTAAGCTGGTTCAGGTCATACTTATCTGACCGCTACCATTTCGTCTACTTAAATGGAGAAAAATCGATTATAACTTCGGCAAACTATGGAGTGCCGCAGGGATCTGTGTTAGGCCCTTTATTATTCTCAATATATATGCTGCCACTTGGTAATATTCTAAGGAAACATGGAATTAGTTTCCATTGTTATGCTGATGACACTCAAATATATATTTCCTCACGGCCAGATGAATACGCTAAATTATCCAAATTGACAGATTGTGTTAAAGATATAAAAGATTGGATGACGCATAATTTTCTTTTATTAAATCCAGACAAGACAGAGGTAATACTTATCGGTTCTAAAAACCGTCCACAAAACCTTTCACAGCACGACTTTAACATAGTAGGATGCCCTGTTACTCTATCCGCTACAGTAAAAGACCTGGGTGTTACATTAGACTGCAACCTGTCTTTTGAAAAGCATATTTCATATGTTACAAAAACAGCCTTTTTCCACCTTAGAAACATTGCTAAGTTACGTAATATGCTATCAGTCTCTGATGCAGAAAAGTTAGTTCATGCATTCATGACCTCGAGACTAGATTACTGTAATGCTTTATTAGCTGGTTGTCCTGCATCTTCAATAAACAAGCTACAGTTAGTCCAAAATGCAGCCGCTAGAGTTCTTACTAGATTAAGAAAATATGATCATATAACACCGATTTTATCATCACTTCATTGGTTACCTATAAAGTTCCGTATTAATTACAAGGTATTGCTTTTGACTTATAAAGCTCTAAATTGTTTAGCTCCAGTCTATTTAACGGATCTTCTATCGCCTTACAATCCATCGCGCTCTTTAAGATCACTAGATTCGAGGTTTCTGGTCATTCCTAGGATATCCAGATCCACCAAAGGAGGCAGAGCATTTTCACATTTAGCTCCGAAGCTCTGGAATAGCCTTCCTGATATTGTTCGTTGCTCAGACTCGCTCTCCCAGTTTAAAACTAGACTGAAGACGCATCTATTTAGCCAGGCATTCATATAAATTTTTTATCTTACAGTTACTGTAAATTCGGCCTCTAGTTCATAAACGCCAGAGGAGAACTGGCCCCCGACTGAGCCTGGGTTCTCCCAAGGTTTTTTTTCTCCATTGGGTCACCTGATGGGGTGTTAGGACACCATTAGGTCACTGGATGGAGTTTTTCGGTTCCTTGCCACTGTTGCCTTTGGCTTGCTCAGTTGGGGATATTCAAATTAATTAACCAATCATACCATTGATCAGCTCTACCAAACTTGGATGTCTTTTTTCCAGTAATAAACAAACATTAAGTTGTTTTGATTGATACTGTGAAGCAGCTTTGATACAATCTGTATTGTGAAAAGCGCTATATAAATATATTTGACTTGACTTGACTTGACTTGACAAGGACATTTAACATGGGATAATACTAAAATATTGTGGTATTTTAATCTTACAGCCATGACTCTAAACCTGCTGAAGTCCTCAACACATTGAGATCAAATCTGAAACAGAAGTTTGAATGTTTGTATGAGGGAATATCAAAGCAGGGAAACCCAACACTCCTGAAGGAGATCTACACAGAGCTCTACATCACAGAGAGTGGAAGTGGAGAGATCAATTATGAGCATGAGGTGAGACAGATCGAGACACAGTCCAGGAGAGCAGAAACAGAGGACACACCGATCAAATGCAGTGACATCTTTAGACCTTTACCTGGACAAGACAAACCCATCAGAACTGTGCTGACAAAGGGAGTCGCTGGCATTGGAAAAACAGTCTCTGTGCAGAAGTTCATCCTGGACTGGGCTGAAGGGAAAGAGAATCAGGACGTCCAGCTCATATTTCCACTTCCTTTCAGAGAGCTCAACTTGATGAAGGACAAAACTCTCAGTCTATCAGATCTTCTTCATCGCTTTTTCCCTCAAACACAAGAAATGGACATATCCAGTGATGAGTATAAAGTGCTGTTGATCTTTGATGGTCTGGATGAGTGTCGTCTGTCTCTGAATTTTCAGAGAGATGTGAGATTGTTTGATGTGACTGAATCAGCCTCAGTGGACGAGCTGCTGACGAACCTCATTGTGGGGAATCTGCTTCCCTCTGCTCTCATCTGGATCACCTCCAGACCAGCAGCAGCGGATCTCATCCCCTCTGAGTGTGTCCATCGAGTGACAGAGGTTCGAGGCTTCAGTGACACACAGAAGGAGGAATACTTCAGGAAGAGAATCAGTGAACAGAGTCTGGCTGACATGATCATCTCACACCTGAAGTCCTCAAGGAGCCTCTTTATTATGTGCCACATCCCAGTGTTCTGCTGGATCTCAGCCAATGTTCTAGAGAAGATGTGGAGTGAAGCAGAGAGTGGAGAGGTTCCCAAGACTCTCACTCAAATGTACACACACTTCCTGCTCATTCAGACCAACATCAAACATGAGAAGGACTATGAGAAGAAAGTGAAAGATGAAGACATGATTGTCAAACTGGGGAAACTGGCTTATCAGCAGCTTGTGAAAGGCAACCTGATCTTCTATGAGGAAGACCTGAGCGAGTGTGGCATTGATGTGACAGAAGCATCAGTTTACTCAGGATTGTGCACTCAGATCTTCAGAGAGGAGTTGGGCTTGTGTCAGGGGAAAGTCTTCTGCTTTGCTCATCTGAGCATTCAGGAACATCTAGCAGCTCTATATGTGTATCTCTCCTTTATCAACAATAACATCAATGTGTTTGACCAGATTACCAAACCAACTAATGGAGACACAGTTTCACTGTCTGATCTCCACCAGAGAGCTGTGGATGAGGCTTTACACAGTAAAAATGGGCATCTGGACCTTTTCCTTCGTTTCTTTCTGGGTCTGTCAGTGAAGTCTAATCAGAGTCTCTTACAAGAACTAAAGACACAGACAGCAAACAGCTCTCACAACAATGAGAAAACAGTTGACTATATTAAAGAAAAGATCAGTGAGAATCCCTCTCCAGATAAATACATCAATCTGTTTCACTGTCTGAATGAACTGGGTGATCTTTCTCTAGTGAACAAAGCTCAACCTCATGTGAGCCGTGGAGGATTACGTGATGTGAAACTCTCCTCATCTCAGTGGTCAGCTGTAGTGTTTGTGTTGTTGTCCTCAGAGGAGACACTGCAGAAGTTTAACCTGTACAGCTTTATTGGAGTCAGAAATGATCAGTAAGTAACACTGAGTACAATCATTACAGTCTGAACATTACATTACAACATTACATACATTATGAACAAAGAGAAATTAATAGATCAGAGGTGTTTAAGTCATGGGACACAGATTGATTTCTGGGACATTGCATGTAATTTGCGGTTGTTTCTCAAACTGTGGCTGTGTCCTTGTAAGGCTGCATATCTTGACTGGGGAAAAAAGAGGGGAAAAAACAAGAAAGCTAAACTGTTAATGCAGCTAACCTTAAGGATAAGCACACTTTACAAGATGGATAGTTTAATGTGAGTTAATTCCGTTTTAAATTTAATTTAACTCAATTTAATTTGAAGTTGCCATCTAGACCTTCTTCTGGGATGTAATGATAGTTTCTCTCAAATTAAATGTTGTCAAAGTGAGAATATTAAATCGCAAAGGGACTATTTAAATATGAATCCTGGAAGTTCTGCGTCAATGAAGGGCCCAGACGCACGGTTCCCATTACTACACAGCATGTGCGACGCACGCGGTGCTTGTCTGCGTCATTCATTGCATCGTGCCGACGTAAACTAGTGTTTTTCCTTGATGCCTCGCCACAGCCAGAATTTGATTTGCGCACATCATACATGCTGCATGCTTATTGTTTCAGCGATGTTGACAAGACTATCCCCTACGGTATTGAAATTTGGTACCGAATGACAAGACATTTTTTTGATACTCAATGGTATCGAGGCTATTCGATCGATGCCTTAAAAGTATCAAACTCGATATCCAGCCCTAGTAAGATACAAAAATGTCTGCGCGATCACAAAAATTGGGCTGCAAGCGGATCCTTCTGACGATGAAAATTACGTCACGTAAAACGACAAAAGTAACCTTGATAAAACAGTTAATTGCCTTAATGCCGGAAGAGCACGCAGGGCATATTAAATTATCTTAAAAAAAATTTTATCATTAAATTATTATTACAGTTAACCCTCTGGGGTCTAAGGTGTTTTTGGGCTCCTTGAAATCTTTTGACATGCCCTGACATTTGTGCTTTTTTCAGTTGCTTATAAACATATTTATGGCAAAGGTGTCATTACACTCTATTTAGCACAAACAGGGCTACCATAATATGTGAGCAACATGTATGTACATGTTTGTATTTTTGAGAGAATATTGTTTATGAAAAAACTAAAACTTAAATGACCGCCAGGTGGTGCAAAGGGATTTGTGCAAAACAGCACCAAGTGCCGCATTTTGAAATGTGAGTGTGGTTAATGCCAATTAACAGTAAGGATGAAATACTAAAACTATGGTAAAAAGAATAGAACATTTTTTAGGACAGAAAAATAGAATGAAAAGTTAAGAATAGAGACGAGAACAATATAGCCTATAGGCCTAGACGTCGGGCGAAATAAGCCTATTCCCCGGGGGAGCAGCGCGATAACAAAAAAACAAAAAAAAAATGAATAACAAAAATAACAAACAAAATAAATTTGATGCAATGAAGCTGATTATTTGTACTATTCTATTGAGGAATGAGACAAATGAAGAGCGCTTCTCGCTCATGTGAGCGAACACAGGAGAAACGAACACTGGAGAAACTAATGTTTGGCAATGTCTCAGTGAACAAATTCATGGCCGAGTGGTAGAACTTACGTTTCGATCATTTAGATGACACGGGTTCAAATCCCGAACAAACGTGGACTACTCAATTTTATATTAGCCTATTAATATTATATTAGCATTTTTTATAGCCTATTATTAATGCTACAGTTATTAATAGATATTTGTTTATATTTATAAAATAAAATTACCATGCATTTCCATTTTACACTAAGGAACAAATATTATCCAACAGAATGACTTTACATCTGTATAATAATACAACCGTAATTTCAAAAGCATTTCTGTAAAAAAAAAAAAAAAAATATATATAATTTATTTCTTTATTTGTTTTTGTTTGTTTGTTTGTTTTATTATCTATAGTCTACATAGAGTCTTTAAAAACATAAGCAAGGTGCGATTTGCCATGGGGGACGGAGATTTCCTTCTGGTCTAAACATCCCTCTGCTGAATTATTTTAATCCCCCACCCCCTCCCTCCACAGTTATCAATGCTATAGGCTACTTAACCAATAGACCATATAAAATAAAGATATGCCACAGGCACGTTTAAACGACAAACAATAAAATCCAAACCAGCGTTTCAGTTACGTTCATGGTTCCAGTGGCCTTAATGCATGCACAGCTTTTCAAAATGTCACAAAGCGTTTTGAGATTATTTTGAATTAAATATTGAAGTTTATAATTAAGTGTTTTGGCACACCACGCCGAGTGGCGCTATGCATTGTTCTAAAATCTGGTTTTATTATGTTGAATTGGTGTTCGACAAACGCAGCGGCGCGTTCATTTGGATTTATTTTTCTCATAACAACTAAAATAACTTAATAGGCTACTCCGTGATTTTTTGGTCATACAGATAAGAGTAGAGTAGTCTACATCGTTCAAAACTGTAAACTTTTATTCATGTTAGGCTTGACAAAAGTTTATCTGTTGTCTCTGTCTCTGGGAACTGCGCCTCACAAATATGAACCGAAAGCCACTTGCTCAGTCACGATAAGAAATCGGCTATATCTAAAGCCTTTAACTGTCTAAATATTTAGGCTAATAAATGTTATCTGATTATGTAATCCATTTGAAAACGAGAGGTATAAAGGATCTACTCAAACATGTTTAGCTATGATGTCAGCGCTTCCCACTGAGAAAATGACAAGGCAAGGGTGAAAATCTCACTCTAATTAAATAAATCGCCCTGAACAGATCAAAACGGATCAAAAAATGTATTTGTCAATGTTGCGATATTGTTTCATTTAAGTTCAGAATTATTATATAAATGTTATTTAGTTTAGCAGCAGACGAAGCACCGTTCGAGATGTATTTGAATAGTAATAAATAAATAAAACTTAATTCACAAATTGCATGCCTGGTTGTAAGGATCCAAAGATCCCTGTAGAATTTAATATTGAGTTGAACATTTTGTTCATGACAACAAATGAACATGCGTTTGAAGATTATATTTAGTTTTGCTTAAAAGCTTCCCCAAACCAGTTTTTTTTAATTATTGAAATAATTAAATATTTAGTAATAAACTTTTATAACAGAAATATCATGTAGCTTAAATTATTTAATTCCTTCATTATCAACACTTTAACAGCCTAATGCTAATGTCTAGAATAGCGATTTAAGTGTGAATTGCGACTTCTCTTTTAAGTCAATCTCAAACTCAGATAGCCTGTGGGGGGTTTGGAGGAACAGTTCAGTGCTTTATCGTGTGTGCAGGACAATAGGTGTTAATGTTCCTCTTTCATCTGGAGAGTGTCGGATAGCCAGCCTGATGAGCATAGGCAAAATTATTTTAAGGATAAATCTCTCGATGTGTCCAAATGTAAGCCCCATATCTTATTAAATTATAAATATTGTAGTTTATTTATTGTAGCCTATACAGTTTTTTTCACACAAAATTTAAATTTAAGTGTTCAATCCAGTTGATTAAACTTTTTTTATAATGTTTGAGCAGTGTGTATGATTTTGAACAATCTGGCATTATCTAAACATTACGACACGTTCATGCCAAGAAACGAATGGGAGTGATCATCAGATACAGAGCTCTTTTATTCGCGATCAACCTCGTTTTATTGTAAGGTGAATTCAACAAGGCATGCTGTGTCTTTGAAGCAACAGAGGCTAAATAATTTGTTTAATTTATAATTTGTACAGAACTGCTTTTTAAATTCGTATCGTATTATTATACAGAATTATTATACATCGTATTATTATACAGATGTAAAGTCATTCTGTTGGATAATATTTGTTCCTTAGTGTAAAATGGAAATGCGTGGTAATTTTATTTTATAAATATAAACAAATATCTATTAATAACTGTAGCATTAATAATAGTCTATAAAATAGGCTAATGTAATATTAATAGGCTAATATAAAATTTTGAGTAGTCCATGTTTGTTCAGGATTTGAACCCGTGTCATCTAAATGATCGAAACGTAAGTTCTACCACTCGGCCATGAATTTGTTCACTGAGACATTGCCAAACATTAGTTTCTCCAGTGTTCGTTTCTCCTGTGTTCGCTCACATGAGCGAGAAGCGCTCTTCATTCGTCTCATTCCTCAATAGAATAGTACAAATAATCAGCTTCATTGCATCTAATTTATTTTCTGTTTGTTATTTTTGTTATTATTTTTGTTTTGTTTTTTTGTTATCGCGCTGCTCCTCCGGGGAATAGGCTTATTTCGCCCGACGTCTAGGCCTATAGGTTATATTGTTCTCGTCTCTATTCTTAACTTTTCATTCTATTTTTCTGTCCAAAAAAAAAATTCTATTCTTTTTACCATAGTTGTAGTATTTCATCCTTACAGTTAATTGGCATTAACCCCACTAATGCGGCAATTGCTGCTGTTTTGCACAATATCCCTTTTCGCCACCTGGCGGTTATTTCGCGAATGACTTGAAATGCGACTGGTTTATTTTTACGGTGGCTGGCGCGGCCGTAATAGGCATTCTGGTTGTCCACCTACTGTATATATATAACATCTTGAAAAAAAAGTGTCTTTTTCCACAAATTTTGTATGCATGCAAATTGTATAATATCCAAGGTAAACATTTCTAGTAATTGTGCAGTTAAAGGTGCAGTGTGTGATTTTTAGCGGCATCTAGTGGTGAGGTTACAAATTGCAACCAACAAAAGTTACACTGGCCCACAGGAAAATATGTCATCGTCTGAGACAGCAGAGAGTAGCCAGTTCAGCAATGAGGTTTCTTTACAAGGATAAATTAAGAAATTATGTTTACTTAATTATTCAGTAAAACAATATGTTATTGTTACTTGTTCATTATTGTGTAAGTGTTTTATTCGCTGAACTAAGCTTGCTTCCTTGCACGAAGAGCAACATAGTAATGAAACACGTTTGTCCATTTAGGGCTACTGTAGAAACATGTCGCCGCATTTCAATGTAAGGGAACCCGCGGTGTATGTAGATATAAACTGCTTATTCTAAGGTAATACAAATATAACGGTTCATTAAGTAAGGTCTTTATACACCACTGAAAACTTCTTCAAGGTAGTGAAGAAACGCGCTCTGTAGCGCTGAGTGTTTGCTGTCGGCTATGGTAGAAACATGACGACACAATATGTCGACCTCCATAGAAGGGGGTTCCCGTGGTTATGGAGATATAAATGTCTCATTCTAAGGTAATAAAAACATAACCGTTCATTATGCAAGGTCTTTATACACCACTGAAAACATAGTTATGAATCTTATATTGCATTTCTGTCAATAGATCCTCAGAAATATTACACAATGCACCTTTAATTCTCATACTGTGTTTTCAAAAAGTTTTGGAATATATATCCTTTCCCAAATTTGTCACTAATAAAACACAATAAAAAAAGGTTACAATTACAACAACAATTACAATATTTCAAGTGTAATCCTTCAAAGGTAAGGATTCATTAGTTTGAATATGGGAACAAACACTATAATAACATCTTAGTTGATAATTCAATATACCTTCTTTATTTTTGACTAAACATCCCATACTATATATTTAACATATGAGCAGAAATTGGCGAACAAAAGCTTATTTGATGTGGCAGGAGTCTTTTTTTTTTTACAGCAAAATAATTTATCCAAATAAATATTTATAATCTATCCAAAACGAATCAACGAAATCTTGTCTAAACATTCATATTTAGTCTGTAACATATCCTGTTTATGAAATATTAACATATAAATGTGAATTTGCAGTTTGTTGCTTATACAAAGACATTTTATTGCAACATATTTCAGTCTATTTTTACTCATCCCAGTAGGCTATAGTAATATAGAGTGTGAATGAACGGCTGTGCAACTGTAGTAAACAACAGCGCACGCGTCTGTGCCATTCATTCACACTTGCACCTACATTAGTAAATATGTTATTTTTACATGAACACATACAAACTATATTGCTATAGCCTACTGAGATGAGTAAAAATAGACTGAAATATGTTGAAATAAAATGTCTTTGTATAAGCAACAAACTGCAAATTAACATTTATATGCTAATCATATTATTATTATTATTATTATTATATATTATATTCATTCATTCATTCATTCATTCATTCACACAAAGACACGCGATTCATATTTAAATAGTTTTTTGCGGTTTACAGACACTGTTCTAACCGCGATATGGAATAAAGCACTTAAGAATAAATGACTTACTCTTCACATGGATCCGTCGCTCCTCGAAATGAAACTACCAGCACTTCTGAGGTAAACTTTCCAGGATTATTTAGATAGTATTATTCCTCACAGCGTTGCAAGACGACGTAAAGTACATGATTGTTTTTAAACTTGATGTGTTTTATCCAGCTTATGTGAGCGTTGGCATGTTTGCATGGCTTGCCTCAGATTATTTGCGTTTGAATAGCTCGCACTCTAATTACGGTCACATTAGCACTTGATGAGCTATAATGAGCTAAAAAGAAGACGACTGACATCTCTCTCTTTTTAAACAGATTACATTTTACGAGAATATTTGTTTTTTATATAAATTACTTAATTTAAAAGGAGATAATTCAAACTTCATAAAGAAAAATCTCTCGTGCCTGTGTGACCAGATTGGCTGAGTTGCAGTTCATTTTCGGACGCGTTTCAGAATGGACTTCACTGACAGCGAGCATCATGTTTATTTTTCTTTATTTGACAAAAAGCACAACACTTTGTTTTTATTGTGAGTATAGACAAAAAAAATTGACATTTAACAGGATCAAATAATGTATAACAGTTATATGTAAGATCAAAATCAACAGAGTATTTTGAGTCTCTTTTGCACTGATAAGACAAAAAGCAAGCTGGTCACAAAATACTTCTTAATTCATGAAAATATGCGTTTTTTCACAATGGGCCACAAGAGGAGTATTAAGAAAAAAAATTAGATTGTCTCATCATCATTTTTCTTTATCACCAGTTGCTCGCAAAATGATGGACAATGATTCACATTTTGTGCGACAGTAAAACTAAGTAAATTATTAAATAAACAACCTGGTTAAAAAAAACGTAACAATAAAACAAACTTGTGTGCTTAAAATTTCAGTGAATAATTTGCTGATGCAGGTAAAAAAATACTTTTTTTCTTGCACCCCCCCCCCCCCCCCCAACTCGGGAGTTAAATGTCGCCATGGTGATAACCATAGCAACGGACAGGACAAAATATCGGATATGTCAAAATAGTGTTGTAGTGTAAATGCAGACTAATAGACCTGCCACAGCAACATTGACAAGAAAAAGAAAAACAAATCTTTGTTGGCTGAATATGAGGCTTCTACAGTTAGATACTAAAAAAAACTTTAAAAAGCAATGTTTAATTAAAAAATTATTTGAAGGTATTTAGGAAGGTATAATGTATTATTTACTTGTGATATTAATTATTATTATTATTATTAGCATTAATAATTGACTTTATTATTATTATTAGCATTAATAATTGACTTATTTATTTTTTATTTTCAATTAGTGTCGAACAAAACACTGGAGATGAAGTTCTTCAGAAGCTGCTGCCTGTGGTTACAGCAACTAGATCAGCTCAGTAAGTAACACTGACAACAAGCATCACTGTTAAACTTTAATTTATAATGTTTAAGTAAGAAGTGTTATAATGGTTTAACAAAAAATATGAGTGTCACACTTCAGCTTTTAAACCCTCCACCTATCTGACCTGATTTGTGATTACTTAATAATTTTTATATTTGTGGTTATGTATATAAACATGTATGTACATGTACATTGTACATTTACATTTAGCTGACGCTTTTATCCAAAGCGACTTACAATTGCTATAAATGTCAGAGGTCGCACGCCTCTGGAGCAACTAGCGGTTAAGTGTCTTGCTCAGGGACACATTGGTGTCTCACAGTGGATTCGACCCCGGGTCTCTCACACCATAGGCATGTGTCTTATCCATTTCGCCATCACCACCCCTATATATAAACTTATATTTAGATTTTTTTTGGAAAAAAACAATGATGCATTCAGTGTATTCAATTTTATCAGTTTTATATGATCTTTCTGTCAGGGTTCTGCCCTGTCAGCTTTGTCTGTGTTGCCTTTGTTGCATGTCTCTATGTTTGTGTTGTGCTTGAACATATGGCTCTGTCTTTGTTTGTGTTGACCATGTAGTCCTCTGTTCCTGCCTCCTTGTTTCCCAGTACCACGCCCTCTTGTCTAGTTTAGTCCTCGTTTGCCTGATTATGTTCACCTGTTCCTTGTCTGAGTGTGCTCACCTGTTCCTCTTGTTCTCAGCTTCCTTAACGTGTGTTCTCTTGCCCTCATGTTTTGCCAGTTCGTTATGTACTTTCTGTGTGCCATAAATTTTGTGAGCTACATTGTTTGTTTAACAGTCTACTGTAGTTTCTAGTCAGAGCTTACTATAGTCTCATCGTGTCTTGTGCTTGCTGTGTCTTTTGTCTTCCCTAGTTTGTCCTCCAAGCTGAGCTTCCCTTGTTGCTTACATCATCAGCCAAGCAGGAAGACCGCTGCAGTAATTGTTTGTACTCTGAGAGTCGATCCCCTTGTACTGTGCGATCCTGCCTGGCACTTACTGTTCTCCTCCAGTCTCTTGCTGTCATTCTGTGTCTCCCCTTCCTCCTACTGTCATCCTGGGTTGGATTCAGCGGTCGCTTTCTCAGCCTGTCTTTGTGCCTCATCCCTGCCTACTGTTTGGACTGTTCACCTACTCTCCCTCACACTATCCTGTCTTGTCTGCTGTCTTTCAAATAAACCCCTGATCACTCATTTCTGCATCTGAGTCCTCCCTCATTGACCCGTAACACTTTCTCCCTCACATAGAGACGTAATCTCTTAGAATAACAGTTAAACTTACTGATATATTGAATTAATTGTTTAAAAAAAGAGATATTGCACAATTATAAACACAATTACAAAAAACAAAGATTTCTGTTTTGATCTGAGAGAGTGAATAGTGTGTCATTGTTCTCTACAGGTTGATAAATTGTGGTGTCACAGATAAAGGTTGTGCTACTCTGGCTTCAGCTCTGAGATCAAACCCCTCACACCTGAGAAATCTGTATCTGTCATATAATAAACTAGGAGACTCAGGAGTGAAGCTGTTCTCTGCTGGACTGGAGAATCCTCACTGTAAACTGGAGATACTGGGGTAAGATCATGCGTGACTCACACATGAAACTGTCACTGTGAATTCATAAAGTATAATAAAATGGAATAAAATGCAGGGGTAATAACTATTATTACATTAATTACAAAAGCTTTTAAAAAACAACATGATCAAATTCATCAAATTAATTTCAAGTCTGTGTAAGGGTGGATTTCCTGCAGGGGTTCAGGCTGCAAGACTGCTGAATGACTAAAGAAACGTTATTAGCATGATGGTAGAAAACTGTACATTTCTTGTCTATTACCACCCACTGCTACTTATACCAACGACGGAAATAAGCACAATTACAATAGCTTAATATGTGGGAGAGCGTTGCTATATAGAGTGACAATATTGTATTGCAATAGGTAGCACTTCAGCGTCAATACGAAATCAAAACTAGTTAGCACATTATTTGTAATTAAAAAGGTTTAATGACAAAATATGGTTATGGTTACACTTAAGAGTTACAAAATAAATGTATGACATAATGACTTTTATCATTAATGCTACCCAGCATATATGTAAAATGTTACAAGAGAGAGATAGACAAAGAAAAGGTGTAAAGAGAGAGAGACCCAAGAAAGGGACCCAGAGAAAAAGAGAGCCCGAGCATAAAAGAGACAAAGTAACAGATACAATCTTCTTTTATCCTTTCCCTGACCATTTGACTAAAACCCAAATGTGAGACATTCAAGCTGACCAATCAGATATATACAACTTCCCCCACGGTACTAAAGGTGTGACAATTCATAGACTATTCAAGTACACACATCTTTGTCATCTTGGCACCGCAACAATTTCATGAAGAGTATCAGCAAAATATTCAGTGTAACAAAACACAGAGATTCAATTGAATTAATGTCCAAAACTATTGTTGCAAGTCAAATGGACAAAATACTAATAAGCAGAAATCAAATAAGTTTCAGAAATGTTTCAAAGCATTAATGAGAATACAGATATTTGTACTTGGGTAAAAATTAGAAATACTGACGTACATTTTAAAATTTAACTTGGTGAGACAAATGATAACTTAAAGGTATAGCGGAGGATTTTCTTTTTCCGGGGTGGGTAGCCTATACTATTGGTCCACCTAAGTGTCAATCATTCGGGTGATATGTTTACGTAAGGCCGTCGTACGTGCTCGTCTCTTCTGCGCATGCGAACTTTCAGGTGTATTATGTGTGATGAGTTACGGTTTCAGCCATTCCTTTGAAAATGGCTGAGGGTCGAAAGAGCTGATGTAGTAAATCATTTATTCTTAAGTGCTTTGTTCTAATCGCGATATTAAATAGTGTCTGTAAACTGCAAAAAGACTGTTTATATATGAATTGTGCGTCTGTGTGTAGGCTAAATGATGAATGAACGACACAGGCGCGCGCTGTTTACTACAGTTATACAGTGCGTGTCTGTGCTGTTCATTCACCCTCGCACCTACATTAGTAAACATGTACATGAACACATCCAAACTATATTGCTAACCTACTAAGATGAGTAAAAATAGACTGAAATATGTTTAAATTAAATGTCTGTATAAGCAACAAACTGCAAATTAACATGCTAATATAATATCATAAACACGATATGTTACAAACTAAATATGAATGTTTAGACAAGATTTCGTGATTAGTTTTGGATAGATTATAAAGTTTTGTCACAGCCCGGCTCAGAGGTTGTGACAAAGAAGCGGGACGCAAAACATTAATCAAAAGATAACCAATTTATTTACCAAACAAAACCAGAATTAAACACAAAATGCCGGCAACAAAACAAAACGCGGAAAGGGAACAGTCATGCCGGAGGGTGAACCCCTCGCTCGTTCCTCTTAAAAGCAGAGAGCAGGAAGCTTTTATCCGGAAGAGAAACTCCCACCACAGGTGTCCTCCAACAGCTCTCAAGATTGCAGCCCCGCCCCACTGAAACACAGACATAGCACAAACAAGTATAGAGGCCGTCACACTCCCGCCAAATATAAAGGGGGTCCCCAGAAGGAAACCCGCCAACAAATATTACCCCCCCCCCCCCCCCCCCCATTCAAGGATAAATGAATAAATACTTAACTAGCCATTACGGTTCCAATCATCCGCATCTTTCATTCCCACTTCTGGTTCAGCAGTCGATATACCTAAAGGGCAGTTTGAAGAATCCAGAAGTGGAAAACGACTAGAAGTACAAAACAATTACCCTAACGGCACCCTAGACAGTGCGTCCGCAATTATATTGTCCACTCCCTTCACATAACGAACGTCCAAGCAATAGGACTGCAAAAACAATGACCATCGAATCAATCTTTGGTTCGGACACTGCAAAGAATTTAGAAATATCAACGGATTATGATCGGTAAAGACCACCACAGGAGCACTACCACTAACATAAACATCAAAATGTTTTAGAGCCAAAATCAGAGCAAGCGTCTCCTTTTCGATCACAGAATAATTCCCCTGGTAACGATTAAATTTCTTTGAAAAACTAACCGGCATCTCAATACCACAGTCATCCTCTTGCATGAGGACCGCTCCAGCCCCTACCTGGCTCGCATCCACATACAATTTAAACGATCTATCCAAACGTGGCGCCATCAACACCGGAGCAGTACATTGAAGCGTTTTGACATGTTGGAAGGCACTTTGACAAACAGGGCACCAGAAAAAGTTGACTTTATCCCTCAACAGATCAGTGAGAGGTGCTACAATGCTATAAAAGTTTCTACAGAATGCTCTGTAATAACCTACCAGGCCTAGAAAACGCATCAACTCTTTTTTAGTTGTTGGAACTGGAAACTGGTCCACCGCCTGAATTTTTGCATTCACCGGACGCACCTGACCCTGCCCAACTACCTGGCCAAGATAAGTCACAGTCGCTTTCGCAAACTCACACTTTGGGAGTTTGATTGTGAACTTTGCCTCTGCCAAACGAGTAAACAATTCCCACATACCTTTCAAGTGACTATCCCAGGTTTTTGAATAAATGACTACATCGTCAAGATATACAGTGCAACCCTGCATGTTCCCTACAACGTGATTCATGAGACGCTGAAAGGTCGCAGGTGAATTACGAAGCCCAAGCGGCATTACCTTATACGAATATAAGCCCTTTGGAGTAATAAACGCAGCAATCTCACGAGCACGTCTAGACAAGGGCACCTGCCAGTAGCCTTTAAGGAGATCAAACTTACTGACAA
This sequence comes from Siphateles boraxobius, assembly GCF_051911475.1. NCBI lineage: Eukaryota > Metazoa > Chordata > Actinopteri > Cypriniformes > Leuciscidae > Siphateles > Siphateles boraxobius. Next base: position 864,465 of record NW_027508748.1, on the reverse strand, counting down.
ATTTTGCAGCACCGACCTGATCGATGCAGTCATCCATTCTCGGGAAGCGCATTGTACCATCCGACTTAGGAACAAGTATACAGGGAGAAGCCCAGCTAGAAAAACTAGGCTCAGCAATGTTATTTTCAAACATATATTTTAACTGCTCCTCCATTTACTTTTGTTTATCCATATTTACCCGATAAAATCTCTGCTTTATGGGCTTCTCAACATCCACCTCAATGTCATGTTCTATCAAATGAGTGCACGTCGGGGAATCAGAAAATAAACAAGAAAAATTATTAATTAATTTGTCAACTGCTCTGCACGTGTCACCGGGAAATGAGCAAACAATTTTTCCAGTTCAATCAAAGTCTGTGAGTTGTTAAAACCACCTATAGACATTTCTTCCACCTCATCCAATGTTTTTTCAATGTCTCTGCCGTCAGTTTTAACTGAACCTGTAGAGACCGCGACACACGCCGCCTGAGCTTGGACTACTGTATGAGGACCACTACACACAGCAGGCTGAAGTACACCAGTAAAATAAGGTTTTAGTAAATTTACATGACAGAGCTGTGTAATTTTCCTACGCACCGGAGTTGCAATAACATAATTTTGCTCTGACACCTTCTTTACAATCGTATAAGGCCCTGCAAACTTAGCCTGAAATGGAGAACTGATTGCAGGAAACAGAGCCAACACCTGGTCTCCCTGGCTAAACGTGCGTAACTCAGCATGCCGATCATACCACAATTTCATTTTCTCCTGAGATGACGCCAAATTTGTTTTCGCCAACATCCCAGCTGTATAAAGGCGATGTTGAAACCCATTAACAAAATCTATCAAGTTTACAGGAGGTTCAACATCTTTCCAACCATCTGCCAATGCTCCTAACGGACCCCGTACTTTATGCGCAAACATAAGCTCATTCGGGGAAAACCCCAAGCTCTCCTGTGTAACTTCTCTAGCTGAAAGCATTAACCAGGACAGACCTTCCTCCCAGTCCCCACCTAATACAGTGCAATATGCTTGTAAAAGGGATTTTAACGTTTGATGGAAAAGTTCTAGCACCCCCTGACTCTGCGCATGATAGGCCGAGGCTTCCACATGACGAACATGAAGTTGTTTTAAAACCTGACTGAACATATGAGAGGAAAAATTAGATCCTTGATCTGATTGAACTACCCTTGGAATGCCGAAAATTGAAATAAAATGAGACAGTGCACGAACCACCGACCTGGTAGTTATCGTGCGTAAAGGTTATGCTGCAGGATAACGGGTGCTCTGACACATCACTGTTAGTAAATAATTTGCCCCCCATTTCGATCTAGGCAAAGGACCCACACAGTCAATTATAAGATGTTCAAACGGCTCGCCCAGTGCCGGAATAGGAAATAGTGGAGCAGGTTTTAACGTCTGATTCGGTTTACCTGTAAGCTGACACGTACGACAAGTTTTAATATAGGCGGAAACATCCTTTTTTACACAAGGCCAAAAAAAATGCCTCAACACTCTGTCCAAAGTCTTATTAACGCCCGAATGCCCAGAATCCTTATGCGCCACCTTCGAAACCGCCTCACGAAATTTTAACAGCAGCACAACCTGAAAAAGCGGTTCCCCAAGGACTTTACCTTTATGATCCACCCACTTTCTCACTAACAATGAGTTCTGGAGAAAATATCCGCTGACACTATCCTCCATCTCAGCGTCGGGCTTCATATGCTGAAACAGCTCCGACAAAGAGGAATCCCCCTGTTGCTCTGAGACCAACTCACTGCAAGACACAGACAAAGGAAAATCAGCCAAAGGCAGATACATTCTTTTCAGAGGCTTATTCGCACAAGAGAGTGCGGTAGATTCCTCATCAGTTTTTACGCGCGACATGGCATGCGTTACTGCACAAGCCGTAAAACTTCAGGAAAATCCAACCTGTTTTCATTCGGCTCCTGACCTAACCAATGTTTTTCCTCCACCGCCCCCAACGTTGGGATATCGGGCCAAATCCGATCACCTGCTAATTTGTTACCAAGAATAACGGTGACTCCTTCAATCGGTAACTCCGGACGCACCGCCAGTGCGGCGTCACCCTGAAACAGATTGCATTCAAGCATCACTTTATGCAATGGCACATGCAAAACATTTAGCCCCATTCCCCGAACTGGCACTAAGCTACCCAATTCTGACTCCTGAGAAAAGGGCAACACCTCGGCCAGAATAAAGGAATCAAATGCTCCTGTGTCTCTCAAAATTTTTACAGGCACCTTTACCGCACTGCCTACCAAAGACACAAACCCTGTTCTAACAAAAGGCTGGTACGAGTTCAGCACTGCAGAACACGAAGTTTCAATTTGTCCAAAAGTATTCCCATCAAACGAACTTCAGTCACACAAACGCACAGGAGCCGCTAAACCCGTACCTTTAGCTGTAGCACCTGAAAAAAATTTAGGCTTAGATTTAAGGACATAACAGTCAGCTTTCCAATGACCCCGTCTATGGCAATATTGACAAAATTTATCTGAGTCATGCAAACTATTATTTCTACTTTCTGACTGGAATCCTCTAGTCTTGCGCGACCCAACCTCGTCCGGCAAATCAACATTTGGCAAACTGTAGTTTGGCTGTGACTCGTACTGATCAAAGACGCGTTTGTGCATTAACACATAATCGTCTGCAAGCATTGCAACCTTGGTTGCAGTCGGTGCTTTTTGTTCACTAACATAGACTGCAACGCGACTGGGAACCAAATTTTTAAATTGTTCTAAAACCATTAAACTGTACAACCCTTCAAAATCACTGACTTCGGCAGCAGAACACCAACGGTAAAAATGCATTTGTAAATCATGAGCAAACTGCAGATAACTCTTTTTCTCACTTTTATTCCAAGTCCTAAATTGCTGCCTGTAAAATTCTGGAACACGTTCATAGGCTTTCAACACTGCTGCCTTTACTTCTACATAATCCTGACTATCCTCCACCGTTAATGACGAATACGCCTCTTGTGCTTTACCTGTCAATACAGTCTGAAGCATTAACGCTCTGGCCGCATCCGGCCATTTACACACATCGGCAATTCGTTCAAAAAGTACAAAAAAAGAATCAGGATCTCTTTCGCAAAATTTCGGTACAAGTCGCAAATTTCCTACGACATCAAAACCAGGAACACCCCTAATGAAAAAGAAGTTGACTGTGCATACCCATCTATACCGGCTACAATACTTCCCTTGCCCGTTTCCAGTCTAAATTCCAAATCAAGCTTTGCCTGCATTGTTTCCTGTCGCATTTTTTCCACTGCCAAATCCCTATCTATTTCGACCTTCACTTTGAACCTTTCATGCTGAATTTGCATACTAAGTAACTCTCTTTGCTGTTCAAATGTTAAATTTGAAGTCGAAGTAGAAAATAAAGGTAACGATACAGACGGATTTTCTGCAAGAATTCTCTTTTCTATTAAGCTACTTCTTTGAATAGCTTTCTGCCGCTCTTTAAGCATATTATTACTGATATCAATATCATAATGTTCAGCTATTCCAAGCAGCTGCTCTTTTGTGCAAAGATCTAATAATTCTTCATTTTTAACCGCGTGCGTGAAATCTCCGTAAGCCAAATGACAATCAAATTACGATATCACCAACAACAAAATAAAAGGTATGTCCCTCTAACTACCTCAACCCCCAAACTAACTACATATACTCAACCCTAGTCTTCATGCGGCTACTTATGGTGGTTCCATTACGCACCGAATCCGATGGCAAGGAAAAGCAACCAGAAACTGGCGACTCTCCTAAATCCACGGTAGTGCCCCCGAGACAACTGCTCTGTCCACTTTCACCGCAACACTACACAACCCAAGCAGACGAAACCCAAAGGGGTAAGCCACTAAACCTCCCAGGGACACACCCCTTTAATAAAAAAGCACAATTAAAAATAACCTACTTACCCAGATTTCCCGCACACCGGTCAAAATCAACGTTCTCTTCTACCATTACCATGCCACGTGGTCAAATACTAGCGTGTGACTTCAAACCAGCGACACTTCATTCACAAATAGGTCCACCGTCCCGCAACTATACGACTTAATATGTAGCGAAAAGAAACAACGGACGAGCCCCCATTTGTCACAGCCCGGCTCAGAGGTTGTGACAAAGAACCGGGACGCAAAACCTTTATCAATTGATAACCAATTTATTTACCAAACAAAACCAGAATTAAACACAAAATGCTGGCAACAAAACAAAATGCGGAAAGTGAACAGTCACGCCGGAGGGTTAACCCCTCGCTCGTTCCTCCTAAAGGCAGAGAGCAGGAAGCTTTTATCCGGAAGAGAAACTCCCACCACAGGTGTCCTCCAACAGCTCTCAGGATTGCAGCCCCGCCCCACTGAAACACAGACATAGCACAAACAAGTATAGAGGGCGTCACAACTGTAAAAAAGACTACTGTCACATTAAATAGGCTTTTGTTCGCCAATTTCTGCTTATATGTTAAATATACTATATTATGGGATGTTTTGTCAAAAATAAAGTAGGTATATTGAATTATCAACTAAGATGTTATTTAGTGTTTGTTCCAATATTCAAACCAATGCATCCTTACCTTTTTTTAATATGTATGATAAAATGTATACTTTTTACAAAGAAAGAATACACTTGAAATATTGTTAAAATTGTAATTGTTGTTGTAATTGTAACCTATTTGTAATTGGTTACAATTTCTAATTGTAAAATATATATATATATATATATTAGGGCTGTCAATCGATTAAAATACATACTCTGTAATTAATTAAACTAAATTAATCGCATACACAATCTTACAATGTTTACATGGCACAATTTCTGGTAGGCTACGTTTTTATTATTATTGCTTGACACAAATTTCACGATTTCAATTTAATTTAATTATTGTGATTTGATGCAATATTGACTCATTTGGATAAATATTAGGTACACAAGATAGGCATTCATTTTTCTCAAGAAAAAAAAAATCTCACCCAATGCTGTAAAAATACAGAGAGTCATATCAGCTGTTAGTATTTAAGGTTAAAAATAGCTCAAATTAAATATAATGCGTGTTTATTACAAATAACAACTTTGATATAAGTAAAAATATAAAACATATGTAATATAGTAGTAGGCTACATAAATTTTGAAAATTACTCTCTATAGCTCTTTTTTATAGCCAACTATAACATGCTATATGGTCATGAAATGGCTTTCCTGAGGTAACTTAGGGCTAAATGTTATGTGACATAATTGTTCTCCAGCTGTTTTATTGACCTCTTTTCGCGGTTGAAAAACACTGATTGATCGAGGAATAAACATTTCGGTAAGTTTTAGGCTGCCCTACTGTATCTTTCAACATTGGTCATTTGTGTTTATTTACTATTTGCTGGAGATGATCGGTTCACGTGCCGCTATAGGCATCTGTCATGTCACATTTACAAGCGCCAAAACGGTATTGTTTGATTTTTGTAATAAAATTGACAGAATCTGAGGGCTGAGATTTTTTTAATATCATAAGTAACGTGCTCTGTCTTGTCTGTTTCCGTGTCCTCTCTTTGGTGCACGATTTTTCTGTGCGTGAGAAAATGGTTGTTTGACGTGAGAGCTCGTGAAAAGTTACAACACACACACACACAAGCGCGCTTTCTCTCAGACACACTCACCGACTCACGCACACACTCCTGGATGCTTTGCATTGATGTGGTACTTTAGAGTTTGACGAACTCCGTTTGTTATAAGTAAATGTTCCAAACAATGATCCAAGCAGCGCGTTCTTGTCTCCCTCCTTCTTTTTACACGAATGCTAGAACGGCTCCGCAAAGGTCAAAACGGAATGGATTAATCAGCGTTCTTTTTTTTAACGCGTTATTTCTTCTCAGATTAATTAATCGAAATTAACGCGTTATTTTGACAGCCCTAATATATATATATATATATAATTTCTTTTGTCCGAGATCTCATTCTTTGGTACCCAGTGACACAGCTGTGTGAAAGGCTCATTAATATGCAGCTCATTATGTATGTGGCACATTATCCAACCTTTGTCTTCTCAGGTGTGAACACGCCTCCACGTATATTGCCTTTCCAAACAAAAGGTGTCTTATAAAATTTAAATCAATGTATTGTTTTGTGTAAATGATTAGGCAGGATGATTTTCAGATCATTTTGAAGCAAAAATTCTAGGCAACAACGCCCATTACTCAAAAGTCTTGTGGACACATATTTAGTATGTGTTTTGTGGAATTATTTCAGACACTTTAAGTTTTAGTTTTTTCAATAACCATGCATAAACAATATTCTCTCAAAAATACAAATATGTACATACATCTTGCTCACATATTATGGTAGACCTGTTTGTGCTAAATAGAGTGTAATTACACCTTTGCAATTAATATGTTTATAAGCAACTGAAAAAAGCACAAATGTCAGGGCATGTCAAAACATCTCAAGGACCCCAAAAACACCTTAGACCTCAGAGGGTTAATGCAATTGTGAATCACATTGTAGTCACATGGCAATTCTATGCTTCTGTACATGGTTTTACTGGAGCTATATGGAAAATAGCCTAGTTTTCCACTAAGGAGACAAACAAATTCAACATAGACACACATGTAATTTGAAATTGCTATGCAATTTTAATGCTACAATAATTCCAGTTTACACAAGATACATGGCCTAGAATGCATAGCATCTACAACATTTAAACCTAAGTGTTTCATACAACACTTACAGTAAAGCAATCATGTGTTTTAAAGAATAAACTTAATTAGCCTATGTGCACATGTAGTAGCACAAACAACTATAAAGTGTGTTCTATGAGCACAAGGTGTTACGCACAGTTAAAATTTAAAAATACTAACAGGATCATTGCAATTTGGATTTTGTATGGTTGAACTTGTAGCTATTGGGCTACTAAACCACTAGCAAGTGAAGTTAATAGCTGAAGGCCTTGCATGAACAAAGCAGAAAGAGTTTTACCTGTACGTGCAGATCACTGATTTTTGCTCTTAGAAAGTAGTTTGCTATTTTTCTGAAAATAAGGAGGAGGTCTACCCCTACCCAGTGACCAGCATTTTCCCTCTTTATGGCCTGTTTTTTAACAGGAACTGCAAAACCTGCTTTCTTTACCATAGGGTTGTTTGCTATGTTCTCCAGGAGTTTGAGGATTTTCTTGACTCTCTAGTGATTGTAAACCAGGCGTTCTGGTATATGACTCTGCGCAATTACAGTGTTGCATCACCTTAAGAACTAAAATAGGCACACTTTCTTGAGGAGTTGCACATGCATTTTCTGAACTAAATTTTTCAGATTCATTAGAGCAAGTCACCTCCTCTAAGAAGTGAACATGCCTTTTAGTCCCATCGCTGTTAAGCATTTTGGGAGACATGGACTTTTTAGCATTCAGCTTAGCCTTGAGATCTGCAATGGTCTCTTTGTGATTTTTACACTTTTCATTCAGGTCTAACTACCTCAGCTAGTAATGTATCTAGCTGTGATTCGAGATCTTGAATCATTGCCTCACACTTTTGTGCCTCTGCATTTTTAGATTGCACTTCTTTACATTTAGCATCTATACTTGAAGATAGACACGTTGTTAACTCACGTAGCCGTGTACAACTTATGAAGTTTAATGCCTCAATTATTTCACCATTTTTTTGATTTCTTTTGATGTTTGCCAATTATGTCCCACCATTGGAGCATTTCCTCATCTGGACATTTAATCCCAATGTACTCTTTCTTGAGTTTACACAAGGTAGGCTCAACTGTTTTGCTCCATAAAGCAAACAATACGTCACTGTTATCAGAATTTTTCATTTCCATCCCTGAGGAGATCTGAATATTCACGGATTGTACAGTAATGGGACTATCGAAGTTTCATTCACTTCATGCAAATGGAGACTTTTCCTAATATACCATTAAACTATGAAAACAGACTTACCCATTCTATGGTCAGAAGGTCAGCTTAAATCCATTCACAAAATCAAATGTGAAAAATGTCCTCATTCTGATGACCGATCAAAGTAAATTTCAGAAAACTCACTGCAAGCACGTCCCTTCTTTATTGTCCATTTATCTGTGCTTCTTAATCACTCTAATGTTTCAATAACATTTTACAATTCGCCCGAAAGCAGAGGATCCATCATTTACTGAAATTAAGCGGTAAAGCTCTGAGGTCTCTGACCAGCCTTTAAGAATGAAACAAATACTCTACAAATAGCAGCTCTGAGAAATATTAAACCTGCAGGGCATATACTGTATTTATTTAATTGAATCACAGCCTTTGTGAATTCACAGTAGCATTATGCTACTTTTTGGTTTTTAAATAATTTTAATATATCGTGCAGCCTTAGAAAACGGTCTAATAATGCAGTTCATGGATTCTCATCACTTCCGGTATTTTGCCAGTTACTCGACAAGGCTAAATTGCAATCAAACATTTTTTTTAAAACGAGTACTTGAATATTATTGAGGAATCGTGACAGTCCTAATTACATTCATTAAAACAATTTGGAGTCGACATGATTACTGTTGTAGATTTTTTTCCCCTAAACCTAACTACCCTACTATAACTTCAGCGAGTCTACTAATCGACTACAGCATCCGTCTAAACCTATACTTCAGCGAGTCTTTTGATCGACTACAGCATCCGTACCCTATAATAACTTCAGCGAGTCTACTAATCGACTACAGCATCCGTCTAAACCTATACTTCAGCGAGTCTTCTGATCGACTACAGCATCCGTGCCCTATAATAACTTCAGCGAGTCTACTAATCGACTACAGCATCCATCTAAACATATACTTCCAGTGAGTCTTCTGATCGACTACAGCCGAGTCTTCATTATATTAATTCTAACTTGTTTTCTTAACTAACCTGCTAACTTACTTCCCTAAACCTGTCCCTAAAACTTCCCTAAAACTTCCCTAAACCTGCGCAGCAGTAATATCAGACAGACTCCAGCAAATGTCCTTAAAATGCTTTAATCACGGCCAGGAGAGTTCTCGAGCAGTTCTCAGAGAATCTCCCTAGAAGAAGCAAGGCCGGTGGATCTCTGACAAATCCCACCAGAAAACACGAATACAACAGAAAACCTAGTCATCTGTCTAGTTTAATGTCCCATATAATTTATACACACACACACACACACTCAATGTCAAAGTTTTCAACTAAAGGGGAAAACATACATCTCAAATTCAAAAGCATATGAATGTTGTTAATTAAGGTTAGATGTTAAAAACATGGTTAATTAAAATACAGTCTAAAATTTCCACCACAATTACCATTCATTATTTATTTTAATATCACATGTGTGTAAATGAAATTTAAGAAATTATATTTTTCTGTGTTCAAGTGTTCAATCTCTCTTTCTTGAGTTGAGGTGATTGAGTGATTGATCTGTAAATGATTGAACACATGAGCTGCTCCTCAGTAACCTGATACGATCAACATTTAACTCTCTTTACATTAAACACAATCTCAGGACAGTCAGGACTTTGATACATGAAGAACTAGATGAATTCATCCTTAATGACTACCACATCCATCTTTTTTCTATGATCATCTTTACATATTATTTAATGTGATATAAATAATTTATATACGTTTTTATATACGCTTTCCCTCTCACACAAACACACACAAATAACATGGTAAATCTCACTTACAGGAAACATTGTGATCTGTGCTTTTATTTTAAATAATAAAGTCTGTTGATTCGATCTGTGTGTCTGATCTGAGAGAGTGAAGAGTGTGTCATTGTTCTCTACAGATTGGTTGATTGTGGTGTCACAGATGAAGGTTGTGTTGCACTGGCTTCAGCTCTGAGATCAAACCCCTCACACCTGAGAGAACTGGATCTGTCATATAATAAACTAGGAGACTCCGGAGTGAAGCTGTTCTCTGCTGTACTAGAGAATCATCTCTGTAAACTGGAGATACTGGGGTAAGATCATCTCTACCAAAAAGACTTATATATAGATAGTGCATACAATATACCTTTGGCGTAATCCCCATCTGGTGGTTCAGTGACAGATTCCTGCTTGAACCGTCAGATCCTGCTGGCGGTAGAAGGCACCCAGAAGAAAGTAAAACTAACAGTTAAATAAATCAAACAAACTACAAACCAGATGTGGCGAGCAGGACGAGGCTGAGGGCCATGAGAGAGCAGCACGCCTTTATGCTTCCGCTCCTCCGTGAGGGATATGAGACCGATGCGTCTCGCAGGTGGCGCACATCAGTAATCACGCCACCGGCCTTGTGTGGCTCTCTCACGGCCCTCGGCCTCTGCTCACCACACCAGACAACAGTTGCAGGATACAAGTGAAGAGAGTTTTTTTTGAAAGCTTGAGCATTACCTCAAAATGTGTTGCTTCAGCTGAAAAGAGGGAAGTGGTATGGGTTTCATCTGAACCAGGACTGTCACCATATCAGATTTATCATTACATGTTTATCATGGGCAAAATAACACACAATAATAGTATATCACCATATCTATGGAAATCTTGAAAAAAAAATGCTATCAGTCAAATTCATCTTTACTTTGTTCATTTTGTGTTATTTTGTAAAAGAAGAATCACTCCATCACATACAAAAGGAACAAGTTTGAAATAATAGTAACACTTTATCACAAGTAACAGTAACACAGCACTTATAAATCATTTTCAAACTATAGTTAATGAATAGTATATAATACTATAAGCAGTAGTTAATATATTAAGAGACTATATACGAATAGTGAGTTAAAGGGTTAGATAATGCTTTGTAAACAACGTATTAACCATAAATATTTTTCACTTTACATTGGGTCACGGAAAATCAGAAAATGTCATTAAGTGCTTTAATACAGGCTTTATTGGACATTAATTACATTAATATTAAGAGTTCCTTAAAGTATTTACAAATACATTAAGCTCACACACACACACTCTCTCTCTCTCTCACACACACACACACACACAGATACGCACACACTGGGGCTGGGAAGATGCAACTATCTCCCGATTCTAAACATGGGTGCTGATACGATATGTATTACGATTTTTAAGAATTGCGAATCGCAATATTGCGATTCGACATTGCAATGTATTGCAAAAAACAAAACAAAAAAAAACTAGACTATGGGGAAAAGTTAAATCATACACTTATACAGACTGTACATTATGTATAAGATTAGTCATATTTACAAAAACAATTAATCACATCTTTCTGAGTTTTATTTCAGAAGCATACAGTACTACATTCTCTGGAATAAATAATTCAATAACAAATACATTTTTTAACAGTCACTTGTCACCACTTAGTGGTGATTTTGTTTTTTTATTGATATTTACTTTTCGGTGCTTTCAGTCTCACGTCGCTTCCACGCGTCCACTTGAAATGCATATTACGACACTCATAGATAACGTGACACATTTCATCCTCTGTTGGAACAAATGTGGCTAACTTCTATCAACTTCGTCTATAAGCAAGGACAAAAATAAAGCAAATTAATTTGAATCAATATCGATTCTGTAAACAAAAAAATCGTGATAGTTTGGTGAATCAATTTATTTCTCCCAGCCCTAACACACACACACGTTCCTTAAAACGTTTACAAATACATTAAGCACACACATGTTGGGTTTCCATGTTTTATGTGGAATGTATTCTATTCCCTAATCCTAAGTGATGCATTTTAACAACGTGAACTAATGAGTATTTGTATATATTTCATATTGACAGCATTATTTATTTTTGAAGTGGTCATGTTTATCGTTGGATATGGGCTTAATGTGTGACATTGTTCTCTACAGGTTGAGTGATTGTGGTGTCACAGATGAAGGTTGTGTTGCTCTGGCTTCAGCTCTGAGATCAAACCCCTCACACCTGAGAAAACTGTATCTGTTTGGGAATAAACTAGGAGACTCAGGAGTGAAGCTACTGAAAGATCTGAAGGATGATCCACATTATGAACTGGAGACACTAGAGTAAGTATAGATTTTAAGGATTTTCATCAGCATATTTTCATTTAAAGTTGAAATGGCTGTTGAAATAAAAGGAAATTGTACCAGGTTCAGTAACATCATGTGTGTGTGTGTGAATATTTTGTCTGAGATCATCAGATAAATGTCTTAAATTCAGCTTCAGTTTCTGTAAGTCTCTGAACTTTAAACTGTTGTTTTTGTTCAGTGTAAATGAACGCGAACTTGTGCCGCTCTAAACTACGTCATTGACATGACAACCAAACGTGCGGCTTGAGAATCAAAAAGCGGAAGACAAAACATATAGGCCTAGATCCATATTGTTTAAAGGACAACTCCGGCGCAAAATGAACCTTTGGTCTAATTACACATTGGTACATTGTCAACCGTTCTCTGAGATTTGTTTTCATGATTATCGAATGTAAAAAAAATGTATCTCTAAAAACTGTTTAGCTTATAACGCTAGTATATAGGGCATAGAGTAATGAAAATAAAAAGCGGTAGTTAATAGCACTAACAAGGCTCAAAATAGCCCAACACTAACATGGTACCATAATGAGGGTCCCTACCTTCAAACAGAAGCATTGAGAATGCTGTAAGTGTACAGACAGTTTAATAAGAAGATATTTTATAAAGACAGTCCACATTCCGTATACAGGCAGGAGTAGTCTGTTCATCTCTGACCAGTCCAATCATGAACCCTTTCTTCCGGAAACAACGGGCCAAATGAGATTCCACGACAGTTCAGCGCACTTGGCTCTGCGTTCATGATTCGACTGGTCGAAACTGTTTTCCAAAGATAGCTCCTGCCTGTATAAGCGAAGTGTACTGTCTTTATAAAATATCTTCTTATTAAACTGTCTGTACACTTACAACGTTCTCAATGCTTCAGTTTGCAGGTAGGGACCCTCATTGTGCTACCATGTTAGTGTTGGGCTATTTTGAGCCTTGTTAGTGGTATTAACTAATGATTTTTATTTTCATTACTCTATGCCCTATATACTAGCGTTATAAGCTAAACAGTTTTTAGAGATAAAACTCTTTACATTCGATAATCATGAAAACAAATCTCAGAACGGTTGACCATTGACCAATGTGTAATTAGACCAAAGGTTCATTTTGCGCCGGAGTTGTCCTTTAAGGCAAATTAAAACATGTCAGCCGACAATAAAGGAAAAGTGTCCTGTACTCACATCGTGAAGCAAGCCACTAAAATAACAGAGTCGTCGAAGTGTGTAATCAATTGGCTTTCGCTGTATGTAATCTTACTTTGAAGAGACTGGCAGATCAACGCACCGCTACATTTCTCTCAGATACGGTAAATACTTATTCAGCGTCACTGTGTTATAGTATATTCCAAAAATCATCTTCTTGAGGTAGATATTTCACCCACACAACACTAGCCTGGAACACTAACAATAACATAATTGTTCTTTCTGGCTCTTTGAAGAAAAAATCTACCCGGTGTAATAATTCATAATATATTTGTAGCATTTGTTCCATCTGGAACAGTTTTATTAAGAAATAGAAAATAGCTATCGGTACCACAGAATTTTTTAATTTTTAGAATTTTAGAATCTCCATTTTTATTTATCTTGAATTTCATTTCTTTGTTTACTTTTTAATTACTTTTAAATTCATTTTGTAACACTTTGTTAAAACTGTAGTTTTAAAATAGTAATGTTCAAAGTATTATTTCCCGTGATTTTAATTCCTGTGTAAATGCATTTATGCCGCGTCAGAGAAGTAATAAACATTCTGTGTAAATGCACATTTTTTGATTCTATGCTGCTTCAGATTTGGTTTCTGTGCCGCTTTTTTCTGTTTAAAGACGCCTTATGTGTGTGATAATCTGAGATTTGGGTTGTTATTAACTGATATTAAATTTGTAGTGAATGTAATGATCATTTCTGCTGGTCCTGGATCAGCTGTCCGTTGTGTGAAAGTGACCTTTCATGTGCTTTTGATTTTGTAAAGTGACTTTGACCCTCAAATAGAAGCTATTATCGTGTTTGAGATTGAATTAAAATAGATTATCTAGTTAGTTTTCTTATGAAAAGATGTGACAAAAGTAATGTCTCATACTGCATATGTGGCTGTTTGTGTGTTTTATTTTAGGTATAAGACAGTCTGATCTTCTGATGATGATCTGATGGTGAACAAGGATCCACTACAGAGACTCACAGTCAACAGAATCAACAGAGACTGAAGATACATTGACTTCACTGCTAAATATAGCCATCATAGAGTGAAAGTTTATAATTTGGACGTGTATTGTCTTGCCAATTTACACCTTCAAACAATTTTAATCGCAGAAGAAGAGACGAAAACCGGGACTCACTCGTTATCTGTGCGCACAGCCCAGCCACACACACTCGAAGCGCACAGAGAGAGAGAGAGAGAGAGAGAGAGAGAGGCGCGTGTCAGTCAGCGCTCGAATACAGAATTGATTCCTCTTACGTTGTGTTTCCTTGCCCTTGAAAGGACACATAAACACAAAATTGTCAAAATACCCGTCTAAATGGCCGTCTTAACAAGTATTCTCTCGTTAATGTCATAAGTGAACAGTTGAGAAAGAAATGGATGTTTGTCATTTTTTTTTCAGTCTGTGCAGTCGGTCTTAAAGTGACAGCACACACTTAATGTTATTTATTTATATATATAAATATATATATAAATATATATATATATATATATATATATACTGTTTTCTGTGTCATTGATATTAATAAAACAACAAAATGCAGCTTTAACAAAGATGAAACCATATTTAATTTATACTGTGAACAAATAGTGTTATTTTACATTTAGGCCTTATTTCTGTACCTGAATACTACTGTAAGACTTTGTAAACTTTGCTGTTTATTATTCATCTCTGCTTGTAATTTGTGTATTTGTTCTTATTTTATTAATGACTGTTCACTTGTTTCAGTCAGACTATTAGTTTTTAATGTAGCTATCGAATAACTTCAAGTAAGCTTTAAAGCCCATGGTGCAGGTTTTTTTTTCTTTTCTGGCAATTTTCTAGTTGGTAATAAACATTTAAACAGTTATCCATTGTATTTGATGTTGTAGGGTATTACAAAAAAGAAATATAATAAGGAAAATTAGGTGATATTCTAGCGGTTAGCAACACGTTAGCGATGATTCTTATTTCTCCCACAATGCATTGCATGAAGTCACTTGAGGTACTCACTTTTGGACGACAGACGAAAGCCCGCCTTAATACCATTGAGAGAGAGTAGTGAGATTGAAGACAAATAGTGAGATTAGCAGCTAGTGAAAGAGTGACAGTGTCAGATAAATAAGTAAATATATATATATATATATATATATATAGATAGATAGATAGATAGATAGATAGATAGATAGATAACATAGTATAGCATAACAGATAGCTTAGAGAAAGAGAAAGAGTAGATAATAAATAGACAATAATAAATAAATAAATAGTAAATTAAATAGTAATAAATAATAAATAGACAAAATGGTTTATTACTGTGTTTGTGCCGGGTGCAAGAATCCCTAAGTATGAAGTATACTTAAGTATAACTAAGTTCCTATGTTGTTTTTATTTGAGCTTTCATGAGTATTACATATTGGAACATTGTTGCTGTTCGTGATCAGGGACTATATTTTTTTCTGGCGGAAGTAAGGCTTTTAGTGATTTTACTTCATGAAAGTTGCACTAATACATTTTTTTTACTTTAATATTTTATTGTGTGGTAACCGTTTTATAAAAGCAATAAGGTACTCGAGGCAAGTGCTGTATCGTGAATAAGTAACAGCTGAAGGGGTTGCAGGATTTGCTTTGCTCCGCTTCGCGTCATGCCTAACAACGCCCTTCAGCCGTTACTTATTCACGATACAGCACAGCCTCTCGTACCTTATTGCTTACACATAGCCTACACCAAAACATAGCCGCTTAGATTTGCCATGATTGTCTGATGTTTGGGTATGTTTACTGCCTCTCCACAGCTTTGCAGGTTAACCTGAAGCCCAAGAGTGGTCAGCGTGGGCACACAGACGTCATTCAGCCCACAAACCTCCACTCCCCTCGCTAGTCCTGAACAGACAGATGAAGATGATGATAATGCCTCCGTCATCAGTGACTTATCGTGGGTGCCCTAAGAGCCGATGCATGAGGAGGATGAGGAGGACTTGTTTGATGAGGAGCCACCTTACACGTGTGACCCCCACCACAAGTGAGATAATTTAAAACCAACATAGACCATTTGGAATGCTCATTTTTTGTGTACTGTAGCTTTGTTAGTTTGAATGACCCCCTCCCCTAATTTGTTGTTGTAGCGGCATTGACAAATTCATTGTTTGCCAAGAGGAGCTGATGGGCCTTTTTGTCATCTGTCCGGCCTGTTGCGAGAGGTCAGATAGTAGTATCGTGCAGCAGGAAGGAACTTTTGTTATGATCAAGCAGGTACGGTTTTGTTTACGCAGCAGGCCATCTGATTAGAAAATCAGAATATCTAATTACAATCTGATAGCTCTGACTGTCTTGCCAGTGACCAACCATGTGTGTTTCATTGAAAACATGAAACCTTTGACCAGTAATGTACAGTACTTAATCTATATCAGAATCAGAATCAGAATCAGAAAGAGCTTTATTGCCAAGTGTGCTTGCACACACCAGGAATTTGTTTTGGTACTGAGGCTTCCAGTGGACATATACAAATACAAATACAACAAGAAACATAATACTACAAATTATAAGAATAAAAATAAAAATATAAATATATGAGAATAAAAGTATCACAGTTGGGTTTAGTCAGAATAGATATTTTTAGATTTACAGATTATGAACATATTTACAGTGTTTTGAATATTATTTACATTTACATGTATCTGACGCTTTTATCCAAAGCGACTTACAATTGCTATATATGTCAGAGGTCGCACGCCTCTGGAGCAACTAGGGGTTAAGTGTCTTGCTCAGGGACACAATGGTGTCTCACAGTGGATTCGAACCCGGGTCTCTCACACCAAAGGCATGTGTCTTATCCACTGCGCCATCACCACCCCATATTTATTTATTTATTTATTTATTATAAATAAATAGTTGTGAGATATTGCACTAAACAGTGGGAGTATTGCACTTAAAGGCATATGCCTTGGGAGGAGTGTTAACTGTTCAGAAGGGAAATGGCCTGCGGGAAGAAACTGTTCCTGTGCCGAGATGTTCTAGTGGCCAGTGATGTGAGTCTCCGTCTTGACGGTAACAGTTCAAACAGGTGGTGTCCAGGGTGAGTGGAGTCTGTGATGATTTTACCTGCTCTCTTCCTCACTCTGGAAGAGTACAGGTCCTGGAGGGATGGCAGGGGGGGAACCAATAATCCTCTCCGCAGTCCGGACTGTCCGTTGTAGTCTCCTGATGTCTGATTTGGTAGCTGAACCAAACCAGACAGTGATGGATGTGCATAAGACAGACTCGATGACGGCTGAGTAGAACTGAATCAGCAGCTCCTGTGGCAAGTTGAACTTCCTCAGCTGGCGAAGGAAGTACAGTCTCTGCTGGGCCTTTTTCACAACGGAGTCAATGTGATTGTCCCACTTCAGGTCCTGAGAGATGATAGTGCCCAGGAACCTGAATGACTCCACTGCTTCCACAGTGCTGTTCATGATGGTGAGTGGGGGGAGTGCTGGGCTGTTCCTCCTGAAGTCCACGATCATCTCCACTGTTTTGAGCGTGTTCAGCTCAAGGTTGTTATAACTGCACCAGGCAGCCAGCTGTTCAACCTCTAGTCTGTAAGCAGACTCGTCACCGTTTTGGATGAGACCGATGACAGTGGTGTCGTCTGCAAATTTCAGGAGCTTGACAGTGGGGTCTTTAGAAGTGCAGTCATTAGTGTACTGAATCCTGATATACTGTTGATGAACATGCCGAACTGCAACCTCGTGTTGAGTGGGGCCATTCATTTCACTGGATGTTTGGCCAACCAGACATTAAGAATGTTGACTCTGTTTGGCCTGCAGTGCATCAGTGTGAACAGTTTCTTTCGCCATCAGTGCCGCCACACCATCCCAGTAATCGTTCAGGCCTGGCAAAATGATCAAGCAAAGAATTTTAGCGACCTACGGGCAATGGATCTAGTTCTTGCTGGTGACTGCAGGTAAACCAGTGTGAGAGCTCACAGACCAGTTGCACATTTTGATTTTGTTATCATGTAGGGTGGCTTTATATGGCATTTGCAGATGAAATGGTGGATTGTCTTTACAGACCTTGGTTATTAAAAACTTGAAACATAATTCAAATTTGTAATTAATTCCAGGTCAGATTCTCCTGGGCACTGTGCGAAGTATGGATCCTACTCACTGATAGAGGACAGAGTGATCAAGGTGATGGATGTTCAGCTTGTTCAGGTAAACCTGATGTTATTAAACAAAGAAATGAACTCTGCAATTTGGTAAACTGATTGTATCTTAATATAACATCTTTCCACTAGTACAACGATGCATAGAGCTTTATTGTGTATTGCCTAACTAGAGTACAGTGTATCATAATGCCTGGACCAGCAACGCGTTGGTTCATTCACGCCTCCTTCAACAACACCTGCATTCTACACTTACACTGTTATGTCATGTTGCAGAGCTCAGAGGTCCCCAACAGCTCGTGGTGTGATCAGTATCAGTGTTGGCCTGCTGAGGGGAAAGGACCTGCATTTGGCAACGCTGATCACGGACCGTCATCGCCAGGTATTTACAATACAAATGCAGTATAGAATGTAAATATCTGAATTGCACTGAAGCTGGATGTTTGTGGTTTGCTGATGCACTGAGGGCCACACAGGTCAATCATCCACAAAAGTTTGTTTATTTCTCCTTAGATTGCCAAATGGGTGAGAGAGGAGCTGAGCCCTGAAGGGACACGGCATTATTTTGATATGTGGCACATTGCCAAAAGTATGTATCCATTGTTGGAACCTTGAAGCAGTTTTTGTGAGTGCATATTGTTGTAAACCTTGTTCTTCTTAAGTGTAGGAGACTTAGAAGCGAAAAACCAGGAGATGTTGGGATTGTATCTTTTAAGCAGGATTGTTTATTTGCTGTAGTCTGCTTCGTTCAAAATCTTACCCAAGTCTAACTCAATATCTAAAAACACAGTGTTTTATCCTTCCAAAGGGGGAGGGATTTACATAAAAGGGGGGAGGCAATCTGAACAAAGCATGTAAATGTTAAGTATAGGAATCAGCCTTTTACTGGAATTTCCACAGCCCTGATCCCGTCAGCATAACAGGGTGATTCAAATGTAAATATCCTAATCCAATCAGCCAGACTCTCACAGACTGGGACAGTGGCTCCGAGAGCCATTATAACAAAAGGTGAGAGTTTCAGTAATCTCCCAGACTGTATCACCCATCTTAATGGCCAGGAAGTGCATACAGACAAATGCTAATGTCCGACACCTGAATTGCTTTACTTACAATAGAGAGATCAGGACTGGCAATGAATCTCTTACTGATAATTCTGATATCATCATTTATACTTCAAATGCTAAATTCAGTCTACTAAACTTTCTCAGTGTATATGCTATTGTATTGGAACCTAAAAACATTTAATACATTTGTAACACTACATTTCCCCCTTTGAGAGTTCTAGTAACTCTCACATTATATACAAATTTAAACACTTAAAAGTTCATTCTTGTAACTTGTGATCGTTACAGACACATGCTTCTGTGTTGCTGTTTCTGCAATTGACACCGAAACAAACATGCAATTTTAGGGTCCGTGAAGTTCTTACGGTTAATATTCTTTTCTGGTAGGAACTGTGATTCTCTCGTGAGAGGCGTAATTCATTTGTTGAATGAAACACTTGATACTGTGGACGCATAGATAGTACGCCAGTAGAACAAACAACAACATAATTGCTATTTCCATTATCCACAGCCAGGGTTTACCAATCAAGTTTCCGAACCATGAAGAATTATCTTCGGGCATCTGGTGTAATTTTGCTGAAAGATCAAGAATGTCTTGTTGGATTTTGTTCAAGTTCTCTGTTGTGTCCATTAACCCGGTGCAGCACTCAGGTCCGATGATGGTGCAGGCTCCTCCTTGCATTGCTATTATGTAATCCAAGGCCACTCTGTTCTGTAAGATCATTATCTTGTGCGAAGCGAGAGTGTCCGTGATGTTACCAAGGGCCAAAGCCGTATCATTGGCCAATTTCTGTACAGAATTCGATAAGCTTCTGACTTGATCAAGGGCTTGCATGACACCATAAGATGGTATTAATGCTCCAAGAGTTCTTGACCACCATGTTTGTGCACAAGTGAGTCCTGGAATGCAGCCATCTGCTTCGTTAGTGGTAGGAGATGTATTTTGTAGCTGTGGGGAGCTTGGGGTGGAGTGTGTATTTTCTCTGATAGCTGGTAGAACATAAACCAGGGTGCATCTTCCGTTGAATTGGCTGGGAGGATGCTGTAGACAGAAGTTCCCCTAAACCAAAAAGTGTCAGTTGGTGGAGAGATCATACACAACTGATTTATTGCAAAATAGTTGAGTAGGGATGGGTTTCTGGAGAAACACTCTGTTAAGTCATTTTCCTCTTTCTTATCTGCTGTAGTAACGTACACATGGGATTCTGTTCCTCTTTCAATCACAAAGCTGCAACGTTCAATGGGAATTTCACCCAGTGGCGTCGATGCTGGAGAATCATTTTCCACGCACCAATAGAACATCATTGGCAGGAGTAGATCTGCCATGATGGGAGTAGCTGAAGTTAGGTTGCAGGATGGTAATCCTGGAGTGCAACACGGAGAAGCGGGAGGAATTGTTATGTTGTGACATGTATCCTTGTTGTATGATCCACTGGTATGATGATTGAATAAGGTACATGTGTCACATTTGTAGATAGGGTGGGCCACCCATGGGATTCCTGCTCCTACTGAAGGTGCGTGTGGCATGCAAACGTTCTTCCCAGCAAACAAGGCATTTCTTGACATATTCATCAGCTCTAAGAATATGTTGTTTCTGGAGTCCACACTTTGTGCAATATCCATGATGCTTAGTAGTATGACAATCTTGATCATGTTGATGGTTGACTGAAGGTTTCGTATGTGAGTCTTGTGTATTTTATTTTATTTTTTTCGTGATAGTTTGTTCGGCAGTGGGTCTAATCATTTTCTTGAGGTTTTCTTGTGGCTTCATCCGCAGATGACGAGGTCGGTGCGTATGTGTCTCGGGACAGTCATCAGTGGTATCTGCACAGAGTTAGAAAGAAAACAAAAGACAGGAGAGCAGTATTTGTTCAAACCCTAGGGTTGTAAACTTTTCCGAGTCTGCTAGACAGTAGAGCCGTATTTGTTCAAACTCTAGGGTTGTAAACTTTTTCTGAGTCTGCTATTTTTGTTCCCTCTTTCCCTATTTCTTAAACCCTTTGACACCTAAGGAACAGTGAGGTAAGGATGGACTAGGATAGGGCCTATGAGGGAGTCTTCCCCGTAGAGTTTGACACCGAAGCCTGTTGCATTCGGTTCTACTCTGGGCTCCTCACTGGTTCCATGTCCTAACCTATCCCTTTAGGTGGGGGAACACTTTACAGTGTGACATTAGTCCAGGTTTTTCCTTCCCTGACACAATCCTGCAGCTGCTGTAATCAACAACACTTAATGTGGTCCATGCCACTCTAATGGCTTGTTTCTGAATTACTTTCAATTACTTGAGCTGAACCGTCAACAAACAACTCAAATCCTGAATTCTCTATGGGAGTTTTACGTCCCTCGAAGGTGTGTATGTAAGCGTAACCAAATCACAAGTCATTTCTCCTTCAGCCTCTAACACAAATTCAGTCATTGCAGACTGTCACGTGACAACTAAAGAAAACTAGGTGAGGACTCAATTGCAAAAGAATAGTGATTTATTTAATAAAAGAAACATAAAGTAAAACAAAAACCCACAAGGGGGAAAAACATAATATAAAACAAAACAACAACTTCAAAATCAAACATACCGGAGGTCACGGGAAAACAGGAGACGTATACAAAACATTAAACAACGATCCGACAAAGACTGCAAACAAGAGGAGACTTAAGAAGGGAACAAATCAAGAGGGGACAGGTGGAAGAACTCAAACAATAATCAGGTAACGAGGGGGAGGGATCAGACAAGGACAAGAGCACATGGCCCACAATAACAAAACACCCATGTGCAACACAAGACAGGACAGGGATGTGACAGCAGACATCATACATGAGGATGGGTTTGTGACAGGTGCACTCTGTAAAACAATGTTCGGGGCTGTGGGGGTAGTTAACCAATTTCCCCAACGTGAGGAGGTTACAGAAGTGACTTGTTTCATTCATCAGTGTGGACACTGCATGAAGGCATTTTACATTTACAGTCTGACCTAACACCCATTACTGATGAAGGGCCTGTGTGTCACGGTCCACACACAAATGAAACAGGTTGATCCAATGGCGGTATATTTATTGGGCAACTCCGTAATCATACATCCAGTCCAGGCAATAGGTCGTAATCCATAAGGCAATCCAAATACAAGAACACACAGGCAACATCGGGTATCAGAAGTGGCGTGATAAACAACAAGGACTCCGTAACAAACACTAAACAGCCAAGGTATATATAACACAGAACTAACAATGAAAATGGGGAACAGCTGAGTGCAATGAAGATGGGGAACAGCTGAGTGCAATGATGCAGTGATGGGTACAGACAAGGATTGTGGGGAATGCAGTTCATAAAGTGGATGACACCGTGGGGAAGGAGGACATCTAGTGGACACCTGGGGAACACAAACCCAACACTGTGACACTGTGCTGTAGCATAACATTTAAGGCTGTGAGTCTACTTAACTAGTGTCCCCCAAAGGAAGGCTGAGACAGTCAATTTCCTTTTGTTCTATTAAACAAAAATAAGTCTTTTATCTCTGTTGTAAGTTACTGGGGAAATTAAGCACTCACAGCCCAAATGGTTAACACATCAACAAGCTGCCCAACGAGTTTAATGACGAGGGGACGGGCTGCTTCAGAGTAGCAAGCAGACTGAGTAGGAGCTGAGCAAACTTGTTAACTTCTCTAAAGTTCTTTTTGTTTTTTCTACACTCCTTTCCCCAATGTCCATGTTTACCACGGTAATAACAACTACTGCCCTCTCTCTTAGGACATTTGCGTTTCTGTTGATTCTCTGTGTTGACCTTAAAGGATGCTGCTGCAATTTTTACTCTTGCCGTGACATCAGAGTCTCTTTCCCAAGTAGCTAACCTGTCCAAGTTGTTTTGCAGGGTTCTACTGGACCATGTTAATTCTAAGTAAGGCAATGCATTTCTATGTTCTGACAAAAGACCATGAAACCAGGCGCGAACTAGAGGACCATTATCATCTAACACCTTCTCTGAAGTGTCAGCAATCCCACTGTAAGCTGCAGCGGGCTGGCAAAATCTTTCTCTGTACTCACAAACAGTTTCACCCTTCTTCTGTAAACAACTAGTGATCTTCAACCAGTCAATTTTGGGTCCAACAATGTTCTTCAACGCTTTCAGAACTCCCTCTCTCAATTAATCTTTTCTGGCATGTTGTAGTTCAGAAGTAACAGCAGACTCAAAACTGTTGAATTCAGATTCAGTTCGAATTTGTGACATCAGCTGTGTGACTTCTGCCAACGACATGCCGTGAAGACTCATTTTACTGATCAATGCCCTTCTAAATTCAGAAAAATCTGCGCGTACTGAAGGTAAGCTTTGGGATATTTTTTCTCTCCAAGACAACAAAGACCACAAAACAAAACAAGAGTCCAGGATGGGAGGCAGAACAGTGAAGGCTCAGGGGGAGGGATGGGGGGCCAGGTCCGTGGAGGGGAATAAGAACAGGGGGTGATGGTTTAGCTGGTGGCCAGGGCGAAGCGGACAGTCCATCGGGCGGCCAGGGCGGAGAAGACAGTCCATCGGGCGGCCAGGGCGGAGAAGACAGTCCATCGGGCGGCCAGGGGCGGAGAAGACAGTCCATCGGGCGGCCAGGGCGGAGCAGACAGTCCATCGGGCGGCCAGGGCGGAGAAGACAGTCCATCGGGCGGCCAGGGCGGAGAAGACAGTCCATCGGGCGGCCAGGGCGGAGAAGACAGTCCATCGGGCTGGCAGGGTGGAGAAGACAGTCCATCGGGCGGCCAGGGCGGAGAAGACAGTCCATCGGGCGGCCAGGGCGAAGCAGACGACCCCTCGGGCGGCCAGGGCGGTGAAGACCCCTCGGGCAGCCAGGGCGATGAAGACCCCTCGGGCGGCCAGGGCGGTGAAGACCCCTCGGGCGGACAGGGCGGTGAAGACCCCTCGGGCGGCCAGGGCGGTGAAGACCCCTCGGGCGGCCAGGGCGGTGAAGACCCCTCGGGAGGCCAGGGCGGTGAAGACCCCTCGGGAGGCCAGGGCGGTGAAGACCCCTCGGGCGGCCAGGGCGGTGAAGTCCCCTCGGGCGGCCAGGGCGGTGAAGGCCCCTCGGGCGGCCAGGGCGGTGAAGGCCCCTCGGGCGGCCAGGGCGGTGAAGGCCCCTCGGGCGGCCAGGGCGGTGAAGGCCCCTCGGGCGGCCAAGGCGGTGAAGGCCCTTCGGGTGGCCAGGGCAGAGGCTCAGGAACAGACACTGGCAACGGCTCAGGAACAGCAGACACCAGCTCAGGAACAGCAGACACCGGCTCAGGAACAGCAGACACCGGCTCAAGAACAGCCACAAGAACTGTAACAGTCACAAAAACAGACACAAACACAGAAACAAACACTGGCTCTGGCACTGGAACAGGCACAGGCCCCGAGGGGTCTTCACCGCCCTGGCCTCCCGAGGGGTCTTCAGGCATAGGCTCTGCCTCCGGCTCTGGAACAGGCATTGGCTCTGCCTCCGGCTCTGGAACAGGCATTGGCTCTGCCTCCGGCTCTGGAACGGGCAATGGTTCTGCCTCCGGCTCTGGAACAGTAGACACTAGCTCCGGCTCTGGAACAGCAGACATGGGCATTTCCAGGATCCGAATCAGACGCTCCAGATAGTCCAGATCCAAGAAGGCAGACGGCACTGGCTCTGCCTACGGCTCTGGAACAGGCATTGGCTCTGCCTCCGGCTCTGGAACCGGCAATGGCTCTGCCTCCGGCTCTGGAACCGGCAATGGTTCTGCCTCCAGCTCTGGAACGGGCACTGGCTCTGCCTCCGGCTCTGGAACGGCCATTGGCTCTGCCTCCGGCTCCGGCTCTGGAACAGCAGACACTGGTTCCGGCTCTGGAATAGCAGACACAGGCATGTCCAGGATCCGAACCAGACGCTCCAGATAATCCAGGTCCAGGAAGGCAGACGGAACGTGAACAGTCTCTCGCTGGGCAGACGTGACGGGAACAGTCTCTCGCTGGGCAGACGCGACGTGAACAGTCTCTTACTTGACAGACGTGATGTGAACAATCTCTGACTGGGCAGACGGGACCTGAACAGTCTCTGACTGGGCAGACGGGACGTGAACAGTCTCTGACTGGGCAGACGGGACTTGAACAGTCTCTGACTGGGCAGACGGGACGTGAACAGTCTCTGACTGGGTAGACGGAACGTGTACAGTCTCTGACTGGGCAGACAGAACGTGGACAGTCTCTGACTGGGCAGACGGGACGTGAACAGTCTCTGAGTGGGCAGACAGAACGTGAACAGTCTCTGACTGGGCAAATGGGACGTGATACATCTCTCAATCACCTCCTCTACAGCGACCTCCCCGGGTCCCGCGGAACTTTACCAACCGGGTCCCCTTAAACAAATCCCTTCTCTCCCGCTCGGTGGCTGGGGAAGAGATGTTGAAAAACATACTGCTGGATCTGTTTGTGACGGAGTCCTTCTTTCACGGTCCAAACACAAATGAAACAGGTAGATCCAATGGCGGTATATTTATTGGGCAACTCCGTAATCATACATCCAGTCCAGGCAATAGGTCGTAATCCATAAGGCAATCCAAATACAAGAACACACAGGCAACATCGGGTATCAGAAGTGGCGTGATAAATAACAAGGACTCCGTAACAAACACTAAACACTTAGTTCAAGATGGCGCCGAGTATGGCTGCTGCGTTGCGAGCTCCGTCACAACATGGTAGTTTTTTGTTTGTTCTGTTTACAGTTCTTTTGTTTTTTGTCTCGGATGTTGTCTGTCTTATTCAGTACGACATACAAACACTTTTGGACATTGGTTCCGCAATCGAACACCGAAAACCGGACTTTCATTTCTTCAGTGATGCCCCGCTGTTTACAAACACGGCAGCGGAGCCCTTTGTCTGGGCAGCTTGGCCGCGGAAACGCAGCCGGAGAAGGGGAAGAAGAGCCGGCGTTCTCGTCAGAGTAAGACGGCGTGCAAATCGACCCCCGCTTCCCAGTATTCTGCTAGCAAACGTTCAGTCTCTAGACAACAAGCTCTGTGAGTTGAGAGCGCGGATCTCTTTCCAACGGGAGACGAGGGACTGCTGCATTATCTGCCTTACAGAAACTTGGATGTCTGCTGAGATTCCAGACTCGGCCATCGAAACCGCGGGGTTCTCAGTGCACCGAGCGGATAGAGTTAAAGACCTCTCAGGTAAAAGCAGAGGTGGGGGTGTATGTTTTATGATCAACAAATCCTGGTGTGATCAGAGGCACGTACATTCTATCAAGTCTTTCTGCTCTCCTGATCTGGAATTTCTCATGCTTCTGTGTCGACCATTCTGGCTACCGAGGGAATTCACAGCGGTCATTATCACGGCTGTGTACATTCCCCCACAAGCCGACACAGACCGGGCACTAAAGGAACTGTATGGGGAAATAAGCGAGCAGGAAACCGCGCACCCTGAGGCCGCGTTCATTGTGTCCGGGGACTTTAACAAAGCCAACTTCAAGAAAATAGCACCTAAATACCACCAACACATAAACTTTAACACACGAGGGGACCGGGTTTTGGATCATTGCTACTCCCCTTTCCGGGATGGCTACAAATCCCTCCCCCGCCCACCTTTTGGCAAATCGGATCACTCTTCCGTTCTCCTTCTGCCCGCTTACAGGCAGAAACTGAAACAGGAAACACCCGCCCTCAAAACGATCCAGTGCTGGTCGGACCAATCAGACTCTATGCTTCAGGACTGTTTTGATCACGCGGACTGGGAGATGTTCCGGTCGGCCTCTGATGACGACATCGAGGCTTATGCTGACAGCGTAACATGTTTCATCAGGAAGTGCGTAGAAGACGTTGTTCCGATCAAAACAATACGGATTTACCCGAACCAGAAACCATGGATTAATGGCGATGTTCGTGCAGCACTCAACGCGCGGACCTCCGCTTTTAACTCCGGGAGTGCGGAGGAGCAAAAACAAGCAAGTTATGCCCTCCGAAAAACTATCAGAGCAGCAAAACGCCAATTCAGGGACAAGATTGAAGTACAGTTCAACACCACCGACTCTAGAAGCATGTGGAAGGGAATTAATAGCATTACGGACTATAAAGGAAACATAAACTCCACAGTGAACAACACTGCCTCTCTCCCAGATGAGCTGAACACTTTTTATGCTCGATTTGAGGGAACTAACATCCCCCTCGCGGAGAGAGTTCTCGCGGCTGAAGCTACAGAGGTTAGTACACTCTCCGTCTCTGTAGCGGATGTAACCCGATCTTTCCGTCGGGTGAACATCCGTAAAGCCGCGGGTCCAGACGGTATTCCGGGCCGCGTCATCAGAAAGTGCGCGAACCAACTAGCTGGTGTTTTTACGGACATTTTCAATTGGTCCCTCTCCTTGTCTGTAGTCCCCACATGCTTCAAAACGTCCATCATCGTACCTGTACCGAAGCAAACCAACATCACCTGCTTAAATGACTGGCGCCCTGTTGCTCTGACCCCCATCATCAGTAAATGCTTTGAGAGACTAGTCAGAGATTACATCTGCTCTGTTCTACCTTCCTCACTGGACCCACTGCAGTTTGCATACCGCAATAACCGCTCCACTGATGATGCTATTGCATCTACAATACACACTGCTCTCTCCCACCTGGAAAAGAGGAACACATATGTGAGAATGCTGTTTGTAGACTACAGCTCAGCATTCAATACCATAGTGCCCTCCTTGCTTGATGTGAAACTCCGGGCTCTGGGCTTAAACAGCTTGCTGTGCAGCTGGATCCTGGACTTCCTGTCAAACAGACGCCAGGTGGTTAGAATAGGCAGCAACATCTCCTCATCACTGACCCTCAACACTGGAGCCCCACAGGGCTGTGTTCTCAGCCCACTCTTGTACTCCTTGTACACATATGACTGCGTGGCAACTCACAGCTCTAATTCCATCATCAAGTTTGCTGATGATACTACGGTCGTAGGTCTGATCACCGACAACGATGAAACGGCCTACAGAGAGGAGGTGCTCACTCTGACGCACTGGTGTCAGAGGAACAACCTCTCCCTCAACATCAGCAAAACCAAGGAGCTAGTGGTCGACTTCAGGAAGAACGACAGAGAACACAGCCCCATCACCATCAATGGAGCACCGGTGGAGAGAGTCAGCAGCTTCAAGTTCCTCGGTGTCCACATCACAGAGGAACTCACATGGTCCGTCCACACTGAGGCCGTCGTGAAGAAGGCTCATCAGCGCCTCTTCTTCCTGAGACGGCTGAGGAAGTTTGGAATGAACCGCCACATCCTCACACAGTTCTACACCAGCACCGTCGAGAGCATCCTGACTGGCTGCATCACTGCCTGGTTTGGCAATACTACCAGCCGTAACCGCAAAGCCTTGCGAAGGGTGGTGCGCACTGCCAGCCGTATCATCGGAGGTGAGCTTCCCTCCCTCCAGGATATATATGCCAGGCGGTGTGTGAAGAAAGCTCGGAGGATCATCAGAGACTCTAGCCACCCGAGCCATGGGCTGCTCTCACTGCTACCCTCAGGCCGGCGGTACCGCAGCATCAGGACACACACCAGCCGACTCCATGACAGCTTCTTCCCACAAGCAATTAGATTTCTAAACTCTTGATCCCTCATGATCAATAACCATAAACATTCTAACTGTCAACACAGCACAACATAACCTACTGCATTTACATAATATATATATATATATATATATATATTTGCACCTTACGAGTATCTATTCTATGTATAATTACCTCTTTTTGTATTTTTGTATACTGTTGTATATTGTAAATTGTTGTATATTGTATATTGTTGTATATTGTAAACTGTTGTATATTGTACATTGTATATTATTTATTGTTCTGTTAGTGTATATGGTACTGTGAGTAATTGTGCGCACATTAGATGTGTAATCTATGTAAATCTGATGTTTGCTGTAATTGTTTTCGTCACATCGTGTCATACTGCTATGTTGCTCGGAACTGCACCTAAGAATTTCACCCACTGTTGCACTTGTGTATATGGTTGTGTGACAATAAAAGGATTTGATTTGATTTGATTTGATAAACAGGCAAGGTATATATAACACAGAACTAACAATGAAAATGGGGAACAGCTGAGTGCAATGAAGATGGGGAACAGCTGAGTGCAATGATGCAGTGATGGGTACAGACAAGGATTGTGGGGAATGCAGTTCATAAAGTGGATGACACCGTGGGGAAGGAGGACATCTAGTGGACACCTGGGGAACACAAACCCAACACTGTGACACTGTGCTGTAGCATAACATTTAAGGCTGTGAGTCTACTTAACTAGTGTCCCCCAAAGGAAGGCTGAGACAGTCAATTTCCTTTTGTTCTATTAAACAAAAATAAGTATTTTATCTCTGTTGTAAGTTACTGGGGAAATTAAGCACTCACAGCCCAAATGGTTAACACATCAACAAGCTGCCCAACGAGTTTAATGACGAGGGGACGGGCTGCTTCAGAGTAGCAAGCAGACTGAGTAGGAGCTGAGCAAACTTGTTAACTTCTCTAAAGTTCTTTTTGTTTTTTCTACACTCCTTTCCCCAATGTCCATGTTTACCACAGTAATAACAACTACTGCCCTCTCTCTTAGGACATTTGCGTTTCTGTTGATTCTCTGTGTTGACCATAAAGGATGCTGCTGCAATTTTTACTCTTGCCGTGACATCAGAGTCTCTTTCCCAAGTAGCTAACCTGTCCAAGTTGTTTTGCAGGGTTCTACTGGACCATGTTAATTCTAAGTAAGGCAATGCATTTCTATGTTCTGACAAAAGACCATGAAACCAGGCGCGAACTAGAGGACCATTATCATCTAACACCTTCTCTGAAGTGTCAGCAATCCCGCTGTAAGCTGCAGCGGGCTGGCAAAATCTTTCTGTGTACTCACAAACAGTTTCACCCTTCTTCTGTAAACAACTAGTGATCTTCAACCAGTCAATTTTGGGTCCAACAATGTTCTTCAACGCTTTCAGAACTCCCTCTCTCAATTAATATTTTCTGGCATGTTGTAGTTCAGAAGTAACAGCAGACTCAAAACTGTTGAATTCAGATTCAGTTCGAATTTGTGACATCAGCTGTGTGACTTCTGCCAACGACATGCCGTGAAGACTCATTTTACTGATCAATGCCCTTCTAAATTCAGAAAAATCTGCGCGTACTGAAGGTAAGCTTTGGGATATTTTTTCTATATCCTTAGGTCTTAACACTTTGGCAACAGTTTGGTTTTGGACAACAGAAGAGTTGAGAGGAATACTTTCAGTTCCCTCAATTCCCTGAGATCTTCTTGCGACACATACCTTTACTGAATCTACAGGCTTATCAGTTTCTGATTGGATGGCTACATCTGTTTCAAAGAAAGCTTTTAAATCAGGATAAATCTCATCTGACTTTTGGTCTTCTGAGTCACATTTGGTTGAGGCCTTGTTATGGCCCACCTTTTTCGTGAGACAGGAAACTCGAGTGAACAATTGTTTGTTCTGTTCTTTTAACTTAGCTATACACCTAGATTGTTCTTGTGCAATGGATAAGCTAAATTCCATGTGACAGAAAATAATGCCTTTTATGTTTCTCTTCCTGATACATGCACCCAACACCTTCTTGCATTCTTCAATAGACCATACTTTTTCTGGGTGAATACCAAATTTCTTTCTCATATCCAATCTGACTGACTCAGTCACTATGGAGTCCATCTGCATCCCTAACAATGACCTGAACTCACTGTCTGTCCATAAAGAAGTACCAAGACCACCTTTTTCTGTTGTGGGGATTAGTCTAGCATTCCTTCTAAACATTGTTGTGAGTTTTCTTTGTTGCCAACACAAACAGACACTAACATTTCTCTGATCCACAGAGGGTACACTCGTTAACACAGATTACTGTTGTTAATGCTAACCTTCTCTGCCTAAAGCAAAGGATACACAAATTACTAGCAATTTATGCTAAAATCTTCCCTGCCTGAAAAAAACTTTTGCCACTTCCCTGGCAAAGCAGAGGATAAAACAATATTAACATGTACGTTAATCTTCCCTGCCTGAAACAGAGGGTTCAATATATTAGCTCTTGATGCTAATCTTCCCTAACTTTATAGAGGATAAAACACTTCCCTGGCAAAGCAGAGGGTAAACAGTATTAACATGTACGTTAATCTTCCCTGCCTGGAAAACAGAGGATACATTTCATCTCTAAAAGCAACTTTAGAGGATAACTTTAATTAACAAACCCTACAGCTGTCTGTTAACTTCTTCTCTGATGGCGCAGAGGAATAGATTTTTTTTTTTACTGGTTTTTCAACGGTTCTTTGAATGGAGTGAAACTCACCAAATTTTTGTTGTATAGAAATATTCCGCCTGGAAATCTTGGTTCAGCTTGAAGTTTTCAATCTGGAGGAAGCAAATCGTTCGTTGTATGGAAAAATTCCTTCTAGAAACTCAGCCAGAGATCTTTGTTGAGCTTGGTTCTGGAACTCAGTCAGCTTTGTTGAGATCTTTGAAGAGATTCAGTTCTGGAACTCAGTCAGCTTTGATGAGATCTTTGTTGAGATTCAGTTCTGGAACTGGAATCGCAGATGGATCTCACAGCGGGGTTTGAGACGGGCTCTGCCTTATCTCTCCCTTCACCTGTGAGATCCAGTGCCTCAGTCCCGGGTTCGGAAGCACGCGCTGCGGTTTCTTCCGCTCGGGCTGAGGCACCAATGCTGCAGCTATCCAGTTCTGAGGAACTTGATGTTGTTAGTGTTGAGGGAGATGTGGAGGATTCGCCACCCCACACTCCTGAGAGTGATGAGCTTATGGAGGTGTTAACAAGAGCTGTTGAAAAACTTAATATTGAATGGCCAGTGACTAGACAGGAGTCTGTTTCTAAATCAAAGTTGGATGAGAGATTTTTGCCGTCACGTGTGCAGCCTCCACGCCGGTGCCTGCCGTTTTTCCATGATCTCCACACCGAGGTGTCGAAATCATGGAGAAAACCGGTGTCATATAGAGTGTTTAGTCCCCAGACTTCAACATACGCTAATATTATGGGAGCCAAGGCTCATGGTTATGGTGCTTTGCCTCGTGTGGAAGAGACGCTTGCGAGCCATCTCTCCCCCGAAGCAGCATCATCTTTTAAGGCACCGGCATTACCCACCAAGCCTTTAAGAAACACTTCGGCTTTGGTGGGTAAAGCATATTCGGCAGCAGGTCAGGCTGTGTCATGTCTGCATACTATGTCAATCTTGCAGGCATACCAGGCTGATCTGCTAAGGGACATGAGTGACAGTGAGGAGGTCAGTACTGACGTAGTTCGCGAACTGCGTCAGGCTGCTGATTTATCCCTGCGTGCCACCAGAGAATCGGCCAAATTAATGGGTCGTTCTATGGCAGCTCTGGTGGCCGCAGAAAGACATTTGTGGTTAAATCAGACTAATATTAAAGAGAGAGAAAAAGCTTTTCTTTTAGATGCTCCTCTTTCTCCCATGGGGTTGTTTGGTGATGCTGTGAATTCAGTTATCGATAAATTCCAAGAAGAAAAGAAACAAACTGCAGCTTTTAAAAAGTTTCTTCCCCTTAAAGTTCATGTCCCTGGGGCTGCTGGGCGGGAGCAGCCCCGGCCGTCTTCGAGCTCATCACATAGAGCGCAGCAGAGGCAGAGTGTCGCGTCTCGTGCTCCCCCTGCTGGACAGTGGGCTCAGCCGCGACACTCTCAGCCGAAGCCTTCTCCCAGTAGAACTGATCTGAGGACAGTTATATTGGCTAAGAAGGCTTCGGCTAAGAAGAAGTCCTGACGCCAAGCCGTTCAGGATGCTGAGGGTGGTCCCCACCGAGGCGGAAAGGTGTTCACCTCTTTTTACGGTGCCCATTCCTCCTCGGTGCCCTCAGGGGCTCGTTCTGCCAACCCCGCCTTTATGCCGGGGCACAGACGATCCCAGCGAGCGTTTTCCCGAGGGACGCTCGCTCCCTCTGAGGAGGGTCTCAGAGCGGTCAGACCAGTTGTTCCCTGCCCGCCGTTACAGGGCGCTGCGTCTGCTGCTCAAGTTACACCAGAGGCCAGTCTCGAGAGGCTGGTACCCTTAGTAGAATTTCTGGCAGAGTGGAAAAGCCTTCCAAAAATATCTCATTGGGTCCTGCAGACAGTAGAAAAGGGTTATGCTATCCAGTTCAGGTGTCGTCCACCAAAATTCAGAGGGGTTCTGCACACAGTGGTGGGCCCCGAGCAGGCTCTGGTATTGGAACAAGAGGTGAAAACGCTCCTTCAAAAAGAGGCTATAGAACGGGTTCCTCCTCCCAGTTTGGAGTCAGGTTATTACAGCCGATATTTCATCGTTCCAAAGAAGGATGGGGGGTTGCGTCCAATTTTAGACCTGCGCATATTGAATCGCTCGGTAGGGAAGCTAAAATTCAAGATGCTCACTATCAAGCAGATCGTGTCTCAAATCAGGTCCGAGGACTGGTTTGTCACGATAGATCTGAAGGACGCATACTTCCATGTGTCCATCCTTCCACAACACAGGAAGTTCCTGAGGTTCGCCTTCGGGGGCGAGGCGTACCAGTACAGGGTTCTTCCGTTTGGCCTAGCTTTATCTCCCCGCACTTTCACGAAATGCATGGATGCAGCACTAGTGCCTCTGAGGCTTCAGGGCATTCGTATTCTCAATTACATCGACGATTGGTTGATTTTAGCTCAGGCCGAGCAGATGGCGGTTCGGCATCGAGATGTCGTCCTCGCTCATATCAGAAAGTTGGGGTTGAGGCTGAACGCAAAGAAAAGTGTATTATCTCCTTCCCAGAAGACCACTTTTCTGGGTGTCGTTTGGGATTCGGTATCGATGCGGGCGCGACTCTCTCCGACCCGCATCGCTTCGATTCTCTCAGCTGTGAAACAAGTGAAGCTAGGCCAGCTACTCACTGTCAAGCAGTTTCAGAGACTGTTGGGTCTGATGGCAGCAGCGTCCAACGTTATACCTTGCGGCCTGTTGTACATGAGACCGCTACAGTGGTGGCTCAGGACCAAGGGATTCTCCCCGAGGGGAAATCCGCTCCGCACGTTCAAAGTCACGCGGCGCTGCCTTCGTGCTCTGGTCATGTGGAGAGAAACTTGGTTCCTATCCAAAGGTCCTGTGCTGGGGGCTCTTTGTCGTCGCATAACGCTAACGACGGATGCTTCCCTCACAGGGTGGGGGGCGGTCATGAGTGGTCGCCCAGCCCAAGGTCTGTGGCAGGATCATCATCTTTCGTGGCACATAAATTGTCTAGAGATGTTGGCTGTGTTTCAGGCTCTGAAACACTTCCTAACAGACCTGAGAGGCCATCATGTGTTAGTTCAATCAGACAACACGTCGGTGGTCTCTTATATAAATCATCAGGGGGGCCTGCGGTCTCGCCGGCTTTACAAGTTGGCCCGTCAGATCCTCCTGTGGTCCCAAGGGAAGCTACTATCTCTGAGAGCAATGTATCTCCCTGGGTATTTGAATGTGGTAGCAGACTCCCTGTCGAGGCAGGGGCCGAGGCCAGGGGAATGGAGACTCCACCCCGAGGTGGTGGAGCTCCTTTGGTTGAGTTTCGGTCGCGCCGAGGTGAACCTATTCGCTTCCAAGGAGACCACTCATTGTCATCGGTGGTTCTCCATCACTCTTCCAGCCCCCCTGGGGTTGGATGCTATGGTGCAGCCGTGGCCGAGGTCACGTCTGTACGCCTTTCCCCCGATTGCTCTGTTACCAGGAGTTCTGGAGAGGGTCCGCCGGGACGGGGTCAGTCTACTACTAGTAGCCCCGTTCTGGCCGGCCCGAGTATGGTTTGCGGACCTGATTTCTCTCCTGGACGGTTCTCCTTTGGAGCTCCCGGTCAGGAGGGATCTACTCTCCCAGGCGGGGGGCACGATACTTCACCCCCGCCCAGAATTGTGGAAACTGTGGGCTTGGCCTCTGAGGGGGCCCAGCTCATAGACTCCGGTCTCTCAACCGAGGTTGTTGAGACCATTCTTAACTCCAGAGCTCCATCCACGAGGAAGCTTTATGCCTTGAAGTGGAAACTTTTCACTTCTTGGTGTGGAGAACACCTGCAGGACCCAGTTAACTGCCCAGTGGGTGCAGTGCTGGAATTCCTGCAGGAGCGCTTCTCCACAGGGTTATCCCCCTCCACACTAAAGGTGTATGTGGCGGCACTAGCTGCTTACCACGTCCCTTTCAGTGGAGTTTCTCTTGGGAGACACCCGCTTATAACTCGTTTCCTCCGTGGCACTTTGAGGCTGAGGCCAGCAGTTCGTACGAGGGTGCCGACTTGGGATCTGGCCATTGTATTAGAAGGTCTTTCCCTAGCTCCTTTTGAACCTATAGAAGAAGTTCCCGAGAAGTTTCTCACTTTTAAGACTATCTTTTTGCTTGCTATCTCTTCACTAAAAAGAATCGGAGATTTGCAGGCTCTGTCGGTTTCACCCTCGTGCCTGGAATTTGCACCTGGCATGGTTAAAGCTTTTCTGCATCCTAGACCAGGTTACGTTCCTAAGGTTCCTACTAATATTGTTAGACCTACGGTTCTGCAGGCTTTCTGTCCTCCTCCATTTATGTCATCGGACCAGGAGAAACTTAATTCACTCTGCCCTGTTAGGGCATTAGACGCTTATGTCCACAGAGCTGCCCTGTGGAGGAAATCAGAACAACTTTTTGTATGTTTCGGGCCACCCAGGAAAGGGTGTCCGGCGTCTAAACAGAGAATGAGCAAGTGGGTGGTTGAGGCTATCTCACTTGCTTATGAGTCGGCTGGCCAGCCTTCACCTTTGGTTGTCCGAGCTCACTCTACCAGGAGTATGGCTGCTTCTAAAGCTCTTTTGTCGGGGGTTTCCCTGAGTGATGTTTGTGATGCGGCTGGATGGTCTTCACCGCATACTTTTATTAAGTTCTATGACCTAGACTTAAGCTCTACCCCTGGGGCACAGGTGCTCTCGTCCTCTGTGCGCTAGTCTCACATGACGGTCATTTGGTCCTATGGCGACGTGGGTATTCGCGTTCCCGCAGCGTTTGACGCAGCTCGAAGTTCCCTTGAAAGGGAACGTCTCGGTTACGTATGTAACCCTAGTTCCCTGATAGGGAACGAGACGCTGCGTCGCTCCGCCATACTCCCGGCACTCCCGTTAGCGCTTCCTTCAAGCCTATCAGAAGCTAATGCGCTTGTGTTTTTGGGGTGCTTTATAGTTTCCTGGTCGATGACGTCACCCGCCTATGACGTTTCATCTCTCCATTGGGCTGATTCCATACGTGCTTCATGACGCACAACGCAGGGGCGTTCCCGCAGCGTTTGACGCAGCGTCTCGTTCCCTATCAGGGAACTAGGGTTACATACGTAACCGAGACGTTATGCAACATCATTAATGAAGGCCCTTCGGGAAAGCTACACCAATTCACCTGCGCCAATTTGTCCTCCGATGCACCTGCCCCCATCGCCAAATCCTTCGAACAGGTTCCTAAGGAGGAGGCCGTCAGCCTCTACCTAGCCCGGCAGTCACGCTACAAGAAAACCTAATCACAAATTTTTTTTTCACACAGACAAGTCTAATGATTTAGTTGTATTTATTTTAGTTGTTAGTTATCTTCTTTCCTTCTGTCCCTATTATCTCATTTGGTGGTGGTTTCCTGCATGTTTTGTTTTTTCTTTGTGTGCTGTTGCTTTGGTTTTACTTTGCATAAAATCATTACTTTTTTTCGTCAATAATAAGTGGCAATAATTGTCGCTGTACCCCATTCAAGGGGTCCTGCATGCTGCATGTCTGCTTCTCTGTCTGTTATTTGCATGAAATTTGTTGTATGTAATTCAAAATAATTTACCAATCATTTTACCTGTGCCTTGTCAACCTCTGTGTGTGGTGGTGTCTGGGCACACTGTGTGTCTGCTTGATGTGCTTTTGCATGTATCACTGCATATGCATGCATGAAATTGTGTGTGTGTGTGTGAGAGAGATAGAGAGAGAGAGAGAGAGAGAGAGAGAGAGAGAGAGAGAGAGAGAGAGAGAGAAAGAAAGAAAGAAAGAGAACCATCATTTGACCCTCAGGTAAGACCACACTATTGCAGGCAAAAGAAACATTGAGTTTAAACATTAAGTTTAAAACCCTGTAAGTAGGTTGGAAACGCCTGTCTCTTATGCATGTTTTTTGTGTATGCAACACATATCCTGTCATCTATAGCTGTTGTTCAAAGGACTCAGTGTAAAAATATTGGTAAAGTAAACATAAACCATGAGCATACTTGTGCGTGCTGGCTTGAAGGGGATCATGATCCTGCCTGAAGTGTGAGTGAGTATGCTATGTGTAGCAAAAACGGATTCAGGCAGCATGCCTCAAATCCAGGATGCTGCGTTAGGCATGTTACATCTGCTGGCCGCGGGGTGAGGTCCTCGACCAGTGACCAAAACGCGCTCACCTCCCTACAACACAAGCTCTACACCACAGTTTCCATGGGACGACACCGCCCACACAGACACCTGCCAAAAACAGCGACACAGACGCTTACTACTCACTCCCTGTCCCGGTAAGCCTGACGGTGTCAATGACAATCAATCAGGAGGAAAACTAATTGGCAATATCAACAATAATAGCACTGAAGACATGACCAACCTACTCGGCGTCGGCTACGTTTGCAAACAACATTTTAACCGGAGAAAGTGGTAAAAGCTTAGAAATAAACACTAGGGGTTCACAGGTGGGACTGTCAAGCTAGCCCATAGCTAGCATAATATACCTTCTATTTATAGATCTTCTGACTAAGTTTAGGGTACTTATCTGAGCCAACGACATAATCACTGTCACTAAAGAAAACGATATTATTCACTGACAGTAAAAAAAAAAAGGTGTTATTGTATGCACTGCTGTTCATAGACTACTAGCTCCAGCGGTCATTGCTGCGTTTCTAAATTTTTCTAGCAACTCACCAGGACACTCCACCAACTCTCCAGTCATTCTCCTCTGACCATGCATTTATTTGTCTTTGACGGCCATCGGCTCTCTGTATTTCCTCATTCGCCCTCTCACGTCTAAACAGTTTGAAATTAAATGGCTGGGGGCCATCATAAATGTTAACTGTGGGTCTTGCCACCTCTTCCTCATCCATGTTAGACGCCATAGTCAGTGCTAGAACTAGTTCTAGTAGCTGAGAAAGGCTGAGGCTTCTACCACGTCTACCTCATGTGACGTCATCGCCGAGTTGCGTAAAAAATAACCGTCACTTACCAGAAACTACAAAAACTGGACTTTAACACCATTTTGGAGACATTTCTAATGTTATATACATATATTGACTGCTTTATGTACCCATTAATCTAAAGTGGTGTTTAACCTGCAAGATGCCCTTTAAGTAATAAATGAAAAGCAAAGTTATTATAAAACTTATCTCAATTAAAAACTCATCTTAAACTACAGTATGAGATGGTTAAAAGCAAAACTGCTAAATCACAAAGTACCAGAGGCTAGACGAAACAAACTTCTATAAATGCAATATCCAACTGTCTGTGCTGGCAAGGATATACCCATTATCACTGCTACAAGTTCCCCATCAGAAAGGGTTTTTAGCACAGGTGGAACATTGTAGGGTGCCTGCGTTCCTCCCTGAAACCTCAAAATATTGATAGGTTAGTGTTCTTGGCCAAGAACTTTTAAGGTTCTATTTAGTTATTTTTGTTTATTATTGTATATGTTAATGTTCAACAACATAAAGCTTTAAAATTATTCACTTTAAGCGGTCTAAAATAAAGAAAAGAGACAATTTTTTGTACTCCTGCACTTTATTATACTGAATGTCCTGTGTTTTTTTGTTGTTGTTTTGTTTTTTGTACTTGAGTGCAATACATTTTGGTTGAAAAAATGAGAATCGTGTAAGTGAATCGTGATCTCAATTCCCATGGAGAAAAATCATGATTCACATTTTAGTAAGAATCGTGCAGCCCTACTCTGTGCTGTGTCTTCTGATCAGATATTAAAGCGAGTTAATACAAACAAACAAATTTTTACTTATTCCCTCACCCATTGAGAATATTCAATTCAATTCAATTCAAATTTATTTGTATAGCGCTTTTCACAATACATATTGTTTCAAAGTAGCTTTACAGAAAGTGCATTTCAGAAATGTACATAGAAAAATACAGTTAGTTAATCATGTATTCATTTAGGGCATAACATATCGTCGGCGTTGAGTCGTCTCTTCACAGTCGTCGAGTCGTCTCTTCACAGGCGTTTAGTCATCTCATCGCAGGTGTTGGGGCATCTGAAGTCTCCGTGAGAGGCTGGATACAAACTGGACCTGACGAACGCCATTTACCTCGGGACTAACGTCCCGAGAAAACAGCAGAAGAGCAGATGGGAAATAATTAGCATAGCTGCTGTTCATAATATTAATGCATTCGATCTGATTCAACAGTGGTATTAAGGGTAAGCATTATGTGAATGCTTGGCTAAAGAGATGCGTCTTTAATCTAGTTTTAAACTGGGACAGCAAGTCTGAGCCTCGAACAATATCAGGAAGGCTGTTCTAGAGTTAATGAGCTAAAATTGAGAACGGCCTCCCTCCTTTAGTGGACTTAGATATCCTAGGAATGACCAGAAGCCTCGAATTTAGTGATCTTAAAGGACGCGATGGATTGTAGGGCGATAGAAGGTCCATTAAATACACAGGAGCTAAACCACTTAGGGCTTTATAGGTCAGTAGTAGTACTTTGTAATTGATACGGAACTTAATAGGTAACCAGTGTAGAGATGATAAAATTATTGTTATATGATCATATTTTCTTGACCTAGTAAGAACTCTAGCAGCTGCATTTTGCACTAACTGTAGCTTGTTTATTGAGGATGCAAGACAACCAGCTAATAAAGCATTACAGTAATCTAGTCTCTATTGGAACAAAAGAGGCTAACTTCTGTCAACCACGTGTATAAGCGAGGACAAAAATAAATTTAATTTGAATCAATATTGATTCTGGAATAAAAAAAAATCCATTTTAAAATCGTAAACAAAAAAATCGCAATAGGTGAATCGATTTTATTCTCCCAGCGCTAACACACACAAACACGTTCCTTAAAATGTTTACAAATACATTAAGCACAAACACACACACACACGTTAGGTTTCCATGTTTTATGAGGACTTTCCATAGAAATTATGATTTTTATACTGTACAAACTGTATATTCAATCCCCTAATCCTATTTTATGTATTTTTACAACATGTACTAATGAGTATTTGTATTTCATATTAACATTATTATGCTATTTATTTTGTAAGTGGTCATGTTTATCTTTGGATATAGGTTTAATGTGTATCGAATTAATTGATTGAACTTAATTGATTGAACTTTATTGAACTGTATCATTGTTCTCTACAGGTTGTATGATTGTTGTGTCACAGATGAAGGTAGTGTTGCTCTGGCTTCAGCTCTGAGATCAAACGCTTCACACCTGAGAAAACGGAATCTGTCTGGGAATAAACTAGGAGACTCAGGAGTGAAGCTGCTTAAGGATCTGAAGGAGGATCCACATTATAAACTGGAGACACTAGAGTAAGAATGGGTTTTAACGATTTTCATCATCATATTTTCATTAAAATTTCAAATGGCTGATTTAATCACTAGAAATACAAGTAAACGGTTCAGGTTCAGTAACACCACATGTGTGTTTTAATATTTTGTCTGAGATCATCAGATTTTGAGTCTTAAATTCAGCTTCAGTTTCTGTAGGTCTCTGAACTTTAAACTGTGTTTAATATGAGCTTAATTCTGCTCATACTGTTGTGACTGATTGTGAAAATAATATGAATGGTATTTTCAGCTTTTCCCCTTTAACTGTCTCTGTATGTATATTTACACAGCCGAGTTCAGGCTGCTCTTAAGCGACTCTGTGTCTGCTCAAAGTTCTGTGGAAAGACACAATGCCGCATAAAAGCAAACTGAAAATATGACGGGTCTGACCCGCCTCAGCCGCTAGTATCAAAGATGACTCTGATATTGTTTTGGTTCAGTGTAAATGAACGTGAACTTGTGCCGCTCTAAACTACGTCATTGTCATGACAACCAAACGCGCAGCGCGAGAATCAAGAAGCGGAAGACAACACATATAGGCCGAGCTCCATATTGTTTTAGCCAAATAAAAAAATGTCAGCCAACAAGGGACAATAAAGTAAAAGTGTCCTGTACTCACATCGTGAAGCAAACCACCAAAATAACAGAGTCGTCGACGTGTGTAATCAATTGGCTTTCGCTGTTCGTAATCTTCCTTTGAAGAGACTGGCAGATCAATCCACTGCTACATTTCTCTCAGATACGGTAAATGCTTATTCGGCGGCATTGTGTTATATTATATTCCAAAAATCAGGATGATATTTCACCCACACACAACCTGTCTGAAACGCTAACGATAGCATAATTGTTCTTTCTGGTTCTTTGAAAAAAAAAAAAACGCAAATTTTTTTTCGAGCTCTTTTAATCCTGCGGTGATCTACCCGATGTAAAAATTCATAATTTCTTTGCAGCATTTGTGCCATCTAGAACAATTTTATTAAGAAACAGAAAATAGCTATCAGTACCACAGAATTATGACAAACATCAAAGTGTGAGATAGCTATAGCACACAGAGGACATTTAAAATTCTGTATTTTTATTTATCTCGAATTTTATTTCTCTGTTAATTATTTTTAAATTCATTTTATAACACTTTGTTAAAACTGTAGTTTTAAAATAGTAATGTTAAAAGTATTATTTCCTGCGCATCAGATAAATATTTCATTTATGCCACATCAGAGAAGCAATAAACATTCTGTGTAAATGCACATTTTGTGA
The DNA here is from genome assembly GCF_051911475.1 of Siphateles boraxobius. Lineage (NCBI taxonomy): Eukaryota > Metazoa > Chordata > Actinopteri > Cypriniformes > Leuciscidae > Siphateles > Siphateles boraxobius. Next base: position 822,365 of record NW_027508748.1, on the reverse strand, counting down.
TTTTATGCCACTTCAGATTTGGTTTCTGTGCCGCTTTTTCTGTTTAAAAACGCCTTATGTGTGTGATAATCTGAGATTTGGGTTGTTTGTTATTAACTGATATTAAATTTGTAGTGAGTGTAATGAATATTTCTGCTGGTTCTGTATCAGCTGTCTGTTGTGTGAAAGTGACCTTTCATTTGCTTTTGATTTTTTAAAGTGACTATAGCATCAGATAGAAGCTATATTATCATGTTTGAGAATGAATTAATATAGATTATCTAGTTAGTTTTCTTATCAAAAGATGTGACTGACGTAATATCTCATACTGCATATGTGACTGTTTTTTGTGTTTTATTTTAGTTTATAGATGACAGTCTGATCTTCTGATGATCACCTGATGGTGAATAAGGATCCACTACAGAGACTCACAGTCAACAGAATCAACAGAGACTGAAGATACAGTAACTTCACTATTATAAATTAAGACTTAATTCAGATTTCAACGATCCTTTGACAGACCTTATGAGGCAGCAGAGAAACACCTTTTATTTGACAGCAGAAAATTACAGTTTCTCATTCATAGATTAACCATTTTATTTGTATAAACACAGCATACATTTTTAAAATGATGAGTTTTACAGTAAATATGGAGCCTGGATGTGTTTCTACCAGCTGATGGAGACAGACTAATGAAAGATTTAATTTTCATATTTATGAGGGGGGAAAAACAGTTCAAAGCTCACTTTTGGATAACAAACAATGGAAGCTTGAGTGTAAACATCAATGGTGGCGCTGTTTCCCCCTGGGTGCAACCGATCTCCAGAGCCAGAGAGAAACTGCTGTGGGGGAGTTGCTTCTGTTGGAGCTGCACACTAAAAGTCAAAAATCTATATTTTCTGACCAAATGTTAGACACTATACAAAGGATTGTGCACACAATAGACACTTGTCGATTTTTAGAGTGTGGTTTTGTTCATATTTATGGGTAGTTTGATTTTCACAGCTTTATTGCCGTTTTTATGCACTCTATGATCTTTAGGTACTCCTGGTACATTGTGGCATGCTTTATGCATGCGTTGAGATGCGGAATAGGCAATATATTAAGAAAACGCTCATCATGGTTTAGCATTCTCTCCCATATATATTTAAGTAATTAAATCAATATAAATATGTGATTAGACTAATGGCTTAAATGAACTACTATTAGTTGACTAGAAAAAAAACTTTAGTCGTGCACGGGCAGCCCTACTTATTTCACATATTTTCTAACCAGTCCGTCACACAGGGCGTTCTGAGTGAGCAGCGCGTAATCTTCAGAAATGCGCTCTCTGCTCTGGAGGAAACACTACCACTCCGCTCACATGCTCTGGTGTGAGATAATGTATATCTTCCTCTGTTGTCCGAAAGTTGATTGACAGCTTTTAGATGCATTATTGGCATCGTCACCCTCTGGTTACATGAATGTGTCACCTCATCAGAACCGAAAACATGGGGATTTTTTTAAAGACAATAATCGCACAACCTATTCGATATTCTATAATAAAAAACAACTAATCGAATATTCTAAAATTGTGAATCATCCCTAATTTTTCTATTTATGTTAATTTATATTGGTTACAACCTGCCCAACTTAACTATGTCCTCCACTCATTTGTCATGGCTTTGAGCCGGTCGTGACAAATATGTGGGCTCAATTGTTATTTGATAAAGATTAATTCGTAGTTTGTTAGTTTGATAAATATGGAGGCTTGTCCATTGTTTGTTAAGTGATAAATATTTGTCCAATTTGTTTGGTAGCCGACAAATATGTATAAGTCCGTTCGGTTTGGTAAGAGAGTGTTCATCTAGTTCTGTTTAATGTGATAAAATAGGAGACTCATTATTTGTTTAAATTATTTATTCATTTTATTACATTGATGAATTCGTTACAATTTTTTTTCTCTCTCGATAATATTCGTTCAGTAAAAACTTGGTAAGGATTGGCTACGTTTGTATATTTGAAGAGATAATTGTCTTGGATTAGGCTTTTCCAACCCTATCTAACAGCGAATTTGTCCTAATTCGCACGATTTAACCAATTGGCTATATCGTACAAAAACGTACGATTGTTTAATGGCATATAACACACCCCCATGTAACGGCAAATTCATACTAATTCATTAAATCAAACTATACCCTACGATTTTGTTCATCGCATTCAAGAAGCGTGACCCAATTCTCGTTCGCACATCGCGATATTTATCAGCAGTTGACACGGTGTTCGATATAAAGTTTATTATATGTTCTTTACTAATCCATAATCTTCGATCATTTTATTATATATATATATATTTATATATATTTGGAATTAATGGAAGTAGTAACTACTACTGTTGTATTTTGTGTTTATAATACACAAATCTTACCACGTTTTTACCGCAGTTAGCCTATGTGTACAGTGGTGTTTTGTAGTACAGTAACTTTTTACCATAGTTAGTTAGTTCAGCCTTGTTATATATAGTAAAAACACAGTTACAACAACACTTACCGTGCTTTTAATACATTTGATGTACAATCCAGAAGTCTTGAGACTTTGAGATCCTTCCTCCTTTTTTGGTCACACTTTTATTTTATTGTATTGCCATGTTATTTATTTGTTTTTATTTAGTCTTATGATTGTGGGAGAATCTTGGTCATTGTTGTAAATAGTTATACACATAAAATGTTTAATAAATAAAGAATCACAAAAAAAATCCAAAAGTTGTAATTCACTATTTTTTTGTCTTGCAGGTACCTCACATACATCTCATTCTCCTCCATCTACACACTCCACAACATTTAATCCAACGGCCCTTTTAGAGCCATCACTTGCAAAAGCTCTCCTACTCTGTTACTCTCTTACACGAACACACACACACACTGACTGTCCGTCTGTCTTTCCATTTTTCTTTGCCTATTTATCTTTGCATTCTTTCTCTTCTTTTCTTCACTATGGCATCTTGTCAAATTTCATCAGGTTTTGACCAATTATGTCAGGAAGCTGCAATTATTTCAAGCGATCTTGAAATCAAAGCTGACAATGCTGAACTTGAAGCAGCACCACAAATTCTACAAACGTTCAATCCTCCACTGGTAATGTTAAATACATTTAAGTTTTCTTCATTTAGTTATTTTTTATTTACATGAAGTTGCTTTAATAAATGTGTATTGTTTTTATCTATTATGATTATGTAATTTTTAGGTGAACTATGGGTGACATACTTTAAGGGTGGTCATCTCTGTCTCTAAGCCAAATGCAAACGCATTCATTTAAAGTAAAAAAGAAGTTGCAAAGAATTCCTTTTTAAACTAATTTTAGCTCATCTTGGCAGAACTCTGTTAGCTGTAAACCTGTCCTGGTTTATAAAAATGTATAGTTTACTGTACATAAATTTGTGAAATGCCATAAAATTCTTAATCCTAAATTTATGTGCTTTACTAACAGTCAGTCCAGTGGTCTGCATTGTCTGAAATTGAATTTTTGCTAATTTTTACAGCACATGACTGCAATCCTGTGTTCTTGTGTGTGATTAGACAGGTACTTAGCCACAAACAGACAGGCAGGCAGAGAGTGGTGATGGTACAAGTAATAGGCTATAAAACAGATTTTAATTGGCAATATATGGAAGAGTCTATTTTTCCATACATATGGACTATTCCTTTAGGAAATTGATAATTGCTATAAATTATTGTATTACTGTATTGACGAACCCTACCCAAAAATACTACTAAAACGGAATGAAATGGTGAATCCTGTGAATGGTGTTTCAGAGTTCTTTTAACAGTGGGGCCCAAAATAGTTATTTTAATTAATATTATCATTTTTTTCAATTACAGGTCAATCTTTAAGCATCCAGTGCAGGATATTAAGTTTGGAAGGTCAAGGTGTGTGTGAAGGATCACAGCCTAACTTCATCACTGTTTGCCTCCTCCTATAACTTCAGCAGGCAGTACCAGGAAGAGGCACCATGCACCCTTGAGTTTTTTCAGAGGTTAGTCATTATCATATTTGCCATTCATATATATTAGACTAAATTGTGTCACTAACCTTGTCTTGACAGTATTTATTAAGGACTTTTTAAGGATTTTTTGGTTCACAAACGTTTTGTCAGCTGACTACTGGTATGAACAATATGGCCCTGGTTTCCATACAGGGCTTAGCTTAAAGGTAGTTCACCCAAAAATGAACCTTCTGTCAGTAATTACTCTCCCTCATGTTGTTCAACCCCGTAAGACCTTTGTTCATCTTCGGAACACAAATTAAGATTTTTTTGATGAAATCTGAGAGCTGGATCACTCCTCCATAGGCTTCTAAGGGATTGAAACTTGTTCCCCGAAAAGTTATTAAAGACATCGTTAAAATAGTCCAAGTGACTACAGTGGCTCAATCTTAAGTTTATCAAGCGACGAGAATACTTTTTGTGCGCAAAAAAAAACAAAAATAACGACTTTATTTCAACTATTCATTTCCTTCTCTGTGGGCCTCGAGACAGTTCACTAATGAACTTCACTCTTCTCTTCCACGTTATTCTCTTACGCTGTTAACATAGTGTAAACAGTGTCAAGTCAAGTCACCTTCATTTATACAGCGCTTTTATCAATATATATTGTTTCAAAGCAGCTTTACAGTGATAATAGGAAATTAAAGTAACAGAGATTGTTTTGGCTTTACAGCAGCTCTAGAATAAAGTTATTGTCCAGCTAACGCTAGTTTTGATTGATTGATTCACTTCCGTTACAAAGATAATTAGTTATTAACTTAGGGGCCGCTAACACAACACCGTTCTAACAGAAAACACTTAACGCGCTCCGACCCGCTCATCTGCACAAAACCAGTGTCTGGTGGCTCCAGAACTTCTTTGAAAAAAAGCTAGTGCAGCGCTTCTGGTTTCTATGTCAGAACGTAGGCTCATTATTGGCCGACGCTGGTCATTTTTGTGATGACCCAGGAGTTAGCCAATAGTGAGCCTACGTTCTGACGTAGAACCCAGAAGCGCTGCACTATTTCCACTGTCAACAGCTTAGGAGAATGACAATGAAGACAAGAGATTGTTGAATAATGTCGTTATTCTGTTTTTTTTTTTGTGCACAAGTATTCTCATTGCTTCATAATATTAAGGTTGAACCACATGGACTATTTATGGACTAGTACTGTTTTTACTACCTTTCTGGGCTTTGACAGTTGCAATGACATTGCTGTCAATGGATGGACAGAAACCTCTCAGATTTCATCAAAAATAACTTCATTTGTGTTCTGAAAATGAACGAAGGTCTTACGGGTTTAGAACGACATGAGGGTGAGTAATTAATAAGATCATTTTAATATTTGGATTAACTATTTCTTTAAGCCAGCTCAAATATGCATTTTAGTCTGGTAAATGTCATGTTTAACATTATCATGTAGTCATGTATGCAATAAACACATTGCAAGGACTCTCTCTCTCTCTCTCTCTCTCTCTCAAAATATATAGTCAGTCCATAATTGTCATGAACTGCTCGGTGGAAACAGACAGTGGTGATCCAAATGCAGGCTTTATTGAGAGGAAGATCCAGAAACAGGTACGAGAGAACAAGCAGTAGTCAAAACCAGGTAAGCAGTCCAGATCAGCAAACATACAATGCAGGTTTAAGGCAAACGGGAAGACCAGATACAGGCAAGGAGTTCAGGAACTGTGCAACTGGAAAACACTAAGGAACTAGGCAAACACTTGATGCAGTCAGACACTTACAATACTGAGCCCCGAACCAAGGGAAAACTCAGGCTTAAATGAGGGACACTAAATATAAAACAGGTGCAACAAATAAACCATAATCAGTCCAGGGTAAAACATAAAGGAACCAATAAACTAGGACGGAGTGTCCCCCAGAGGCTCTAGTACTCCAGAGGCTCTGCGGCACTCCAGCCGCAGATCGTCACAATAATATTTCATTGTCTTTTTTTCTTTTCTGCCTTTTAGATGCTTTCTTGTCATCAATCCTGAACGTGGATCAAAAACAAAGAAAGGACAAGTAACTTCAAAGAAAACTGGCCAAGTTGTGCAAAAAAAAAGAACACCACTGCCTACAGGTTTCCTCACTTCTGCGAAAACTTGTGGACTTTTAATGGGATTTTGTTTACACTTTTATGGACCTCAAAACAGAAACAACAATTCACTGCCATTATAAAGATTGGAAGAGTCAGGACATTTTTTTTAAAATATAACTCTGATTGTATTCGTCTGAAAGAAGAATGTCATATACACCTAGAATGACTTGAGAGTGAGTAAATCATGGGCTAATTTTCATTTTTAATTTACATTTTTGGGTGAACTACCCCTTTAATTAAATGCTAAGTGTTACCTGTTTGTTGTTCAGTGTTAACATTTTATTTTATGTTGTTGTTTTTTTAAATTCAGCCAATATGTTCTCACAAGGCAATTTTCTGATATTAGCTTTTAACCAAAATAAATGTTTTAAAACCCAAAGAATGTTGGTTGCTTTTTCCTTGTGACTACTCTTATGTGTGACTTACTTTAAAGTATAATATTTTTAATTATGTAAGCAGTATTCCCTGTAAAAATACAATTTACTGCTGTAGACAAGTTTAATACTGTAAAAGTGTGTTGTATATACTGTACTTGGTAATTACAGTGGAGTACTGTAAATGCTATTTACAGTACCAGTTCTGTAAAAATACAGTATGTGGCTGGCAACCCAGCTGCCAGTATTTTACTGTAAATTTACAGTGAAAAGTTTTACAGTGTTACACTGTTGACTTTACGGAAATCAGTGCACAACCTCACTGACCCATTGGATGCCCAATTTGAAAATGACTGTACCGCAATATCATTTTCCTGCATGTAGTCCTCACATACCGGATTGTCACAATACACATTCTGAGATACGCCTCCACTGACGAGCCGCCACTGGTCTTGACAGAATTAACACGTTTTGTCCCCTTTTTTTCTTTCTTGGCTTGTTCCTCTTGTTTTCTTTGTCTTCTTTCTCTCCACTGATGAATCTTAATAAGTAATCATGTGTCTTGCTATTCTGTATTATGTAAAAGAAAATGCAGTACACCCAGAAATACGTCCTCACCATTTACTCATCTTTTACCCTCATGCTGTCAGAGATGTGTACGACTTTCCTTCTTCAGATTAACACAAATGAAGGTTTTTAAAAAAAATAAATCAGACATAATGCAAGCTCATGTGTTACTAAAAGCTGGAGCATCAAACAGCACATACTGCAATAACTACAGTAATCCACACGACCCCAATGGATGATCAATGTCTTCTGAAGTGAAACGACAAGTGTTTGTAAGAAAAATACCAATATTTTAAACTTTTTAACACGTAGACTATCGCGTCAGAGCAACTGTTACTAGCGTGACGTGAACACGCCGAGAATCTCACGCAGAAGTCAGATAACATCAGTTTTTATTTATTTTATTTAAAAAAATATAGTGCTCACAACAAAATACAAACAATAACAGATACAAACAATGAGAAACAAGACAGTAGAAAAGAGACGGGAGTTCTCGTGCGAGTTTTCCCAGGCTGAGCATTCCCTGCTGAATAAAATATAAAGTGTTTCTCATACAGTAAGTGTAGTCCAGGAGCAGGACATAAAGGCCTGATGTTGCTCAGTTCATCACCAAACATCCTTACACATCCATCCTCACTCGAGATGGGTTTGACTGAGGACTTTCTTGATCAGCGCAGAGGATTCTGACTGGAGTTTGTGTGTGAGTCCTGTCCGCTGCATGCTAACAGAGGAACATTTCATCTTCAAATCTTTAAGACTCATGTGTGATAGAAAAAGCCATAATACTATGTCATATTCTGAAGGTATTTTTGATGATAATATTTTATTTGTGTGTCTAATTTATGTTTTGTTCTTTACATTTCTTTAGGTTTATGTTGTTTAGGTATTCTTTTTGCTGCTATTTGGACTTCCTGGAATTGTATTAAGATTTGTCTTTTTGAGGTTTGTTTGGTATTTTGTATGTGTCTTCAAGCATTAAGAAAAATCATCTTACTCCAGGGGATCTCACTCAATCTTACCTTGTATTTTACAGCGATTTTTTTATATATATTTTACATATAGGCCTACTCTGTATGTTTTCATTTGAAAATATGAATAAGAATTTTCCCGCAGGATTGATGTGATTTTCAGGGACTTATGGTGCTGTGGTTTATTATTATTTTATCTCTCCAGTCAGAGTCGGTCATGTGCCGAATCCAGAAAAACCTGTCAGACTACATACTCTTTTCTGAACACAAAGTTCATTTCAACTAAAGGTGTTTTTCAGGCTGTGAAAGTAGAAAACATGATAGGCTACATTACAGAGAACAAATGTCAAGACAGTAAGTACTTTCATGAAATATTTCAGTGCACTGGGAGAAAAGGATTTGCTTTCAAGGTGAAGCGAATAAGTGAAATTAAATATGACTTGGCTTTTAGAATATTCTATTATATATTTAACATCGAATGAACATCATTATCTGTGAGTGTCTTTCATTTGTTAACTGCCTGTTTAATGTTGTGATTTTGAGAAAACAAAACATCCGCGATAAAATATGAATAAAAAAATAATAATGGACATAAATGTAGTAATACATACACTATAAATCCATACATGACTGTGAATGTAATGCAAACAGTGGATCTAAAAAAAACTGAAAAAAATAAATAACAAAAATATATGGTAGAAAAATATGAACAAACTAATAAAAAGAGCAAGGAAAAAAACTTTTTTACAAAAAAAATTACTAGGTTGCAATGTTCTCTCAAAGTTCTGATCAGACGTTCTTCCAGTGACGTCATCTACCCAATGACGTCGCTACACAGGAAAGCATCTTCAAGTGCTTCAGGAAAGTTCATTAGTTTAAACGGGGTTAGTTCAGCCAAAACTGGCATTTCTGTCGTTAATTATTCACCCACACACCGTTCCAAGCCGTAAGACATTCATGTATCTTCAGAACACAAACTAAGAACATTTAAATGTGTTAAATGTAACTGTTGGCGCTCTAGCGGTTAATAAACAAACTGCGTCTTGCGGACGAACATTATGGCCGGATCTACTTCTCTCTGTTTATGTCTATGACGAGTCACGCAGTTTACTGTGCTACTCCGCAGCGGTTTAAAATAGTCAGAATATAAACACGAATTATAGGCCTACCGTAGAGATTCAGGATAAGACCAAAAACACAGAGGTTGGATGATTGATTCATGATGTACTCGCTCAGTATATATATTTTATTTTTAACAAAACAAATGTTAGGTGTAGCCTACCTCCATTAAGTTAACAGTCTACACAACTAAAGCAAAGTTAAAGTAAGTTAGAGTTATCCTGTCGACATTTTAAGCAGGTAAAGTACCAATACTAAACGGAAAAACAGAGCATCAAAATGTTTAATAGAAACGTTTACGCAGGAATTTCCATTAAGTTTCATGATGTTAAAGCTGGAGGATTTGAGATCCTGTATCTCGTAAAAGTTTGATCAAGGTGAGTGTTCATTGTGTGACTTCCTCATATTAATATGAATCTCTGGAGGACATTTTTAAGTGATTGTTTTATATGAAATCTTCAATAACGGGTTCCTTTCACTTCAACGTTTCTTTTGTGTTTGGTGATGTCTGTGATTCTTCAGGAGTTTAACAGCATATGTGTAAACATGAGGTAGAGTTAACACAGTCACATGATACTTTTTCTCACACACTCCAGACATTTTCTGCTAAATTAAGAAGGTTGTTTAATTCATTTAATTTAGTGTGTGAATGTTTCTTCATTCAGAGTCAGTGGAGGAGATCAAAATCATCAGATTCTCCTGCATGGATCATGGCTGATTCACAAGGATCCAGAGATGGAGATTTTTCTCCAGGATGCAGGTACTTTCAACACACACACACACACACACACACACACACACACACACACACACACACACACACACACACACACACACACACACACACACACACACACACACACACACAGAGAGAGATCAAATACACACTATTTTTTGTTTTAAAACTAACATGAAAAAAATGGTTCCTCTCATAAAGAATGAGCACCTTAATCTAAAGGATTAAACTGAATCTGTTCTCTGTTCCAGTTCAGTCCAGCAGGAGAGCTCAACCCCAGAGTCCAGCTGTGTGTCTATGAAGAGTAACTGCTCTATGAATATGCCAATAGAGTTTAAGAGTGGAGACATAAAGCCTGATCTCAGGTATATCATTTCTATGTTGTGCTTATAGTGTTTGATATTTTATGAAATTATTATTAATATACAGCAACCATTATTTTATATGAAACAGTTAATAATTGTATTTTATTGACAAAATATTAGTTTGTGTTGTATATATATATTATATTAGATCAGATAACATTTTAATCTGTCATATGGTCCTGTTATGATGTGCCTCACCTATGGAGCATGTTGTCATATTTCACTTCCATTCTTTCAGGGGAAATAAAGAAAAAAACTATACACTGAATTAATGCAACAAAACCACACAATTGTACTAGACATGTGTGAAATTAATGGGGGAAAATAAATACTCTGAACCCCAAGTGGATTTACACAAACTGAGAAAATCTAAAAGTGTTAGGTTGTGCCCCACTCTCCCCTATCATTTCTATAAAAGTTATAGTCAAAAGCAACATTGATCAGTCAGTCAGTCTGTTACTAATGTATGGTGAGATTATTTTCCACCTTTATATAATGTAGTTGGTGTAAAATTAATCAGATTATTCTAACTGCTGGTTCAGAAAGTTTGTTGAAGTTTGTTGAAAGCTAGACAGTGCTGTTTCACACCAAGACAAAACATTTGCAAAACCCCACTGAGTTACAGACATTAAAGCAAAAGTGTTACAACACTCCCTGGTCTTTCCTAAGACATAAATGTCCTCTAAATCTGTCTGCTTTTTTATTTTACTTAGTTTTGAAACCAGTTCAGTCCAGCAGAAGAGCTCAAACCCAGAGTCCAGCTGTGTGTCTATGAAGAGTAACTGCTCTATGAATATGCCAATAGAGTTTAAGATTGGAGACATAAAGCCTGATCTCAGGTATATCATTTCTATGTTGTGCTTATAGTGTTTGATATTATATGAAATTATTATTAATATACAGCAACCATTATTTTATATGAAACAGTTAATAATTGTATTTTATTGAAAAAATATTAGTTTGTCTTGTATATATATTTTTTATTAGATCAGATAACATTTTAATCTGTCATATGGTCCTGTTATGATGTGCCTCACCTATGGGGCATGTTGTCACATTTCACTTCCATTCTTTCGGGGAAATAAAGAAAAATGTATACTCTGAATTAATGAAACAAAACCACATTATTGTACTAGTCATGTGTGAAATTGATGGGGGGGGAAAAAGATACTCTGAACCCCAAGTGGATTTACACAAACTGAGAAAATCTAAAAGTGTTAGGTTGTGCCCCATTCTCCCCTATCATTTCTATAAAAGTTATAGTCAAAAGCGACATTGATCAGTCAGTCAGTCTGTTACTAGCAATGACATCAAGTAAATGTATGGTGAGATTATTTTCCACCTTTATATAATGCAGTAGGTGTAAAAAGTTTATTGAAGTTTGTTGAAAGCTAGACAGTGCTGTTTCACACCAAGACAAAACATTTGCAAAACCCAACTGAGCTACAGATATTAAAACAAAAGCGTTACAACACTCCCTGGTCTTTCCTAAGACATAAATGTCCTCTAAGTATGTCTACTTTTTATTTTACTTAGATTTGAAACCAGTTCAGTCCAGCAGAAGAGCTCAAACCCAGAGTCCAGCTGTGTGTCTATGAAGAGTAACTGCTCTATGAATATGCCAATAGAGTTTAAGAGTGGAGACATACAGCCAGATCTCAGGTATATCATTTCTATGTTATGGTTATAGTGTTTGATATTTTATGAAGTTATTATTAATATACAGCAACCATTATTTTATATGAAACAGTTAATAATTGTCTTTTATTGACAAAATATTAGTTTGTCTTGTATATTTTTTTTTATTAGATCAGATAACATTTTAATCTGTCATATGGTCATGTAATGATGTGCCTCACCTATGGGGCATGTTGTCACATTTCACTTTCATTCTTTCAGGGGAAATAAAGAAACAAATATACACTGAATTAATGAAACAAAACCACACAATTGTACTAGACATGTGTGAAATTAATGTGGAAAAATAAATACTCTGAACCCCAAGTGGATTTACACAAACTGAGAAAATCTAAAAGTGTTAGGTTGTGGCCCACTCTCCCCTTTCATTTCTATAAAAGTTATAGTTAAAAGCAACATGTATCAGTCAGTCAGTCTGTTACTAATGTATGGTGAGATTATTTTCCACCTTTATATAATGAAGTAGGTGTAAAATTAATCAGATTATTCTAACTGCTGGTTCAGAAAGTGTGTTGAAGTTTGTTTGGTTTGTTGAAAGCTAGACAGTGCTGTTTCACACCAAGACGAAACATTTGCAAAACCCCACTGAGATACAGGCATTAAAGCAAAAGCGTTACAACACTCCCTGGTCTTTCCTAAGACATAAATATCATCTAAATCTGTCTGCTTTTTATTTTACTTAGTTTTAAAACCAGTTCAGTCCAGCAGAAGAGCTCAAACCCAGAGTCCAGCTGTGTGTCTATGAACTGGTCTATGGAGAAGCCACAAAAGTTTAAGAGTGGAAAAACACAGTCTGATCTCAGGTATATAATTTCTATGTTTTGCTTATAGTATCTAATATTTTATGAAATTATTATTAATATACAGCAATTTAATAAACTGGATTTGAACCAAACAATAGAACCTGTGTTTCAGTCTATTAATGATTGTCATTATGCTCTTGGGTAAACCTCTATGTATTGTATTGTTAACCCTCTGGGGTCCAAGGTGTTTTTGGGGTCCTTGAGATGTTTTGACATGCCCTGACATTTGTGCTTTTTTCAGTTGCTTATAAACATATTAATGGCAAGGTTTCATTACACTCTATTTAGCACAAACAGGGCTACCATATATATATATATATATATATGTGTGTGTGCAAGATGCATGTACATGTTTGTATTGTAGAATATTGTTTATGTATGGTTGTTGAAAAAACTTCTAAAACTTAAAGTTTCTGAAATAAGGCCACAAAACACATACTAAATATGTGTCTACAAGACCTTTGACTAATGGGTGTTTTCACCTAGAGTTTTTGCTTTAAAATGATCTGAAAATCATCCTGCCTTACCATTTACACAAAACAATACATTGATTTAAATTTTATTAGACACTTTTTGTTTGGAAAGGCAATATGCGTGGGGGCGTGTTCACACCTGAGAAGACAATGACCGGATAATGAGCCGCATAATGAGCTGCATAATGAGCCTTTCACACAGGTGTGTCACTGGGTACCAAAGAATGCGAGGACAAAAGAAATTATATATATATATATATATATATATATATATATATATATATATATATATATATATATGTGTATGTATATATATAAAAATTAGAAATTGCAACCAATTACAAATAGGTTAAAATTACAACAACAATTACAATTTGAACAATATTTCAAGTATATTCTTTCTTTGTAAAAAGTATAAATTTTATCATACGTATTTCAAAGGTAAGGATTCATTAGTTTGAATATTGTAACAAACACTATTATAACATCTTATTTGATAATTCAATATACCTACTTTATTTTTGACAAAACATCCCATACAGGGTTTTTCCTGGCTCAAAATGAGGCGGAGGTGGTAAAATTGTAACACTAGGGGGGTCCGGGGGCATGCCCCCCCGTGAGAAAATGTTGTACATTTTAAAGATAAATTCATTAATCTGGTGCACTTTGAGTCACTCGAATCTGTTGTTAAAAATAAATAATAATCCACCCGCCAACCACCCATATTCTTTGATTTAGATATCTGCATCTGATCATCACATTACAATTATTCAATTAAGCATGATAATATGGTAACATATCACACAATTAACATTTATTTAAATTAAAAGTTCTTCTTTTGGTAAAATTACATTTTCTTTATAGCCTAAACAGAGGCTTTACTCCCTTTAAACTTATTGTCAATGTTTCATTTTTGAAAACACTCTTATCAGAACAATTTTTTGTACCTTTATAAAGGGCATTTTCCCCCTAATTTTATTTAATGTATGCTCTAAATTTAATTAAAAATTCTTACATTTTATCAATACATTCAATTAATAAGACACGAGGCTGTTACCAATCAAATTAAATAATTGACAATAGCTGTATTTAATGAGATTATTTTGAATATTTTTTGAATATACAAGGAATGTTGAAAAGAATGATATTTTGAAACTAAACCGCCAGTAGGAGGCGGCAGGCGGCCGTCTTAATGAGCGAGCCATTGAGTCATTAATGTAAATGATTCATTCAAACGGCTGATTGATTCAGAATGAGGCGGTTTAATAATGGGCAATTGAATCTTTGACTCAAGCGATTAGTTCAAAACGCTGAATGATTCAGTAATGAATCATGGATGAGTGTTGCTGTGAGACGCGATATGGTTCTGTTGTTTGGAACTGTTTTTGCTGCTAAAACAAAACAAAAACAGTCTAAAAATGTAAGTAACTTAATTTTAACTATTTGTTTATTGAACTGTTATGAAATTAATATCTCGGTTTCAATCGTGATGGCATTCAGGAAAACAGCACTCTGGTCGTGTGTAGGTTTCTTAAATAACTGCGCGAGACTCAACAGCGCAACTTTGTTACCGTCCGTACATTAGGTACCATGATGGGAGTTCCGTGTCTTTATTACACTCATTTAGCTGTCATCCACCCTCGATTGAATGGAATGTTTTTATTACTCGACCCGCGGATTATTATCCGTGCAGCACTATCGGCAAACTACACGGTTAGAGAATGGACACAAGCGGGAATCGCGACAGAACTGTCACGGTGGAAAAAGTGTATATGAGCACGTGACTGTCTGTCCGAGTTTTGTCGAGAGGCGGAGGCGGCATGAAATTTGACGGAGGCGGCCGCCTCATAATTGTCTATGCAGGAAAAACCCTGCCATACTATAGCTAGTATATTTAACATATGAGCAGAAATTGGCGAACAAAAGCTTAACTATTTAATGTGGCAGTAGTCTTTTTTTACACAAGTATTCGCGGAGTTACAGTTGATTTTCGGACGCGATTCAGAAAGGACTTCACTGACAGAGAGAAGGCAAAACTCACATATCATGTTTATTTTTCTTTATTTGACAAAAAGCATAACACTTTGTTTTTATTGTGAGTATACACAAAAAATAGACACTTAACAGGATCGAATGATGTATAACACTTATATGTAAGATCAAAATCAACTTTAGAGTCTCTTTTGCACTGATAAGAAAAAAAGCGAGCTGGTCCCGCCAGCGTGACTATAAACCCAGGGGTGTATAAACCCAGGGGGTTAATACATTCACTCACCGAAAAGGCTGTTGGTCGGTTACTCAGTTAATAACTGTAACGATCACCAGTGAGATTGCCCGGGATAACCATCAGAGGGCACTCCAACCCGGATAATCACCACACATCCACAAACTACATTTCCCGTAATCCTTTGCCCAGAATAATCAGCCATGATCACATTCACCTGTATGTCATAACCTTGTTTAGCTCATCGCAGATACGCCTGGTTTTCACATTCACTCCTTGCGAAGTCTTGTTTTGAGTTACACTGCACTTGTCTATTTCGATCATCTGCCTTTTCTCTGGTTTTTCCCATTCGCCTGTCTCTTGGATTACCCTGTTTGTCTGTGTTCCTGTGCCCTGTCATTTTTTTGGACTGATTAGCCTGTGCTTTTGACCGCTGCCTGTTATATGGTTTATGATCTTGGATTTTCCCATTAAAAACTGCTTTGGATTCTCAACCTTGGTGTCTCGGAGCAGTTCGTAACAATAACACAATTACATCAATATCAGTGTGTCTGATTCCTTGTCCTCTTCATTCTGATTTAAAGTCAAATCTTCCATCCAGACCAGTTAAAACCAATCTGTTTATAAGTCTGTGATTCAACCACAATACTTTAATGATAGCATGTTTCCTGGTTTCAGGTAACATGCAGGAATTTTTTGTTGATGTTGTTCAATTTTAGGTGCTGCAATTCAAATCACATCACTCAAACACATGGTTAATAATTTAAACATTTCAGAAACCTAATGATGTTCTGTGTCCCATAATACAGCAAACAAATCATTTTGTAATGTATGGTTATTTACTTCTCCAACTTGTGTAGTAATGTGGTATTTTGATCTTACAGCCATGTCTCCGACCAAGCTGCTGAAGTCCTCAACACATTGAGATCAAATCTGAGACAGAAGTTTGAGTGTTTGTATGAGGGAATATCAAAGCAGGGAAACCCAACACTCCTGAATGAGATCTACACAGATCTCTACATCACAGAGAGTGAAAGTGGAGAGATCAATAATGAGCATGAGGTGAGACAGATTGAGACACAGTCCAGGAGAGCAGAAACAGAGGACACACCGATCAAATGCAGTGACATCTTTAGACCTTTACCTGGACAAGACAAACCCATCAGAACTGTGCTGACAAAGGGAGTGGCTGGCATTGGAAAAACAGTCTCTGTGCAGAAGTTCATCCTGGACTGGACTGAAGGGAAAGAGAATCAGGACGTCCAGCTCATATTTCCACTTCCTTTCAGGGAGCTCAACTTGATGAAGGACAAAACACTCAGTCTTTCAGATCTTCTTCATCACTTTTTCCCTGAAACAAAAGAAGTGGACATATCCAGTGATGAGTATAAGGTTTCGTTCATCTTTGATGGTCTGGATGAGTGTCGTCTGTCTCTGAATTTTCAGAGCAATGTGAGGTTGTGTGATGTGACTGAATCAGCCTCAGTGGACGAGCTGCTGACGAACCTCATTGTGGGGAATCTGCTTCCCTCTGCTCTCATCTGGATCACCTCCAGACCAGCAGCAGCGGATCTTGTCCCCTCTGAGTGTGTCCATCGAGTGACAGAGGTACGAGGCTTCAGTGACCCAATGAAGGAGGAATATTTCTGGAAGAGAATCAGTGATGAGAGTCTGGCCTACAGGATCATCTCACACCTGGAGTCCTCAAGGAGCCTCTTTATTATGTGCCACATCCCAGTGTTCTGCTGGATCTCAGCCACTGTTCTAGAGAAGATGTTGAGTGAAGCAGAGAGTGGAGAGATTCCCAAGACTCTCACTCAAATGTACACACATTTCCTGCTCATTCAGACCAACATCAAACATGAGAAGGACTATGAGAAGAAAGTGAAAGATGAAGACATGATTGTCAAACTGGGGAAACTGGCTTATCAGCAGCTTGTGAAAGGCAACCTGATTTTCTATGAGGAAGACCTGAGAGAGTGTGGCATTGATGTGACAGAAGCATCAGTTTACTCAGGATTGTGCACTCAGATCTTCAGAGAGGAGTTGGGCTTGTATCAGGGGAATGTCTTTTGCTTTGTTCATCTGAGCATTCAGGAACATCTAGCAGCTCTATATGTACATCTCTCCTTTATCAACAATAACACCAGTGTGTTTGACCAGATTACCAAACCAGCTAATGGAGACAAAGTTTCACTATCTGATCTTCATCAGAGAGCTGTGGATGAGGCTTTAGACAGTAAAAATGGGCATCTGGACCTTTTCCTTCGTTTCCTTCTGGGTCTGTCATTGAAGTCTAATCAGAGTCTCTTACAAGAACTAAAGACACAGACAGCAAGCAACTCTCACAACAATGAGAAAACAGTTGACTATATTAAAGAAAAGATCAGTGAGAATCCCTCTCCAGATAAATACGTCAATCTTTTTCACTGTCTGAATGAACTGGGTGATCTTTCACTAGTGAACGAAGCTGAACCTCATATGAGCCGTGGAGGATTACGTAATGTGAAACTCTCCTCTTCTCAGTGGTCAGCTTTAGTTTTTGTGTTGTTGTCCTCAGAGGAGACACTGCATGAGTTTAACCTGAGCAGCTTAATTGGAGACAGAAATGATCAGTAAGTCACACTGAGTACAATCATTACAGTCTAATACATTATGAACAAAGAGAAACTAAGAGATCAGAGGTGTTAAAATTACGGGGCACAGACTGATTTCTGGGATATTGTACATAATTTGTGGGTGTTTCTCAAACTGTGGCTGTGTCCTTTTAAGGCTGCATATCTCGACTGCCACATCATCAAGCGCCTCTGAAGGCTGTCTCAGTTTGAAGGATCTTTTGAAGACACACTTCATTTTGTGTCTTTAGTTCAGCTCGTTTTCAAGGATCTATCAAGTGTATCCTTTGTGTTCTTCAATCTCCCACAATCCTTTGCACGCATTCCAATTAATGTTAAAAAAAGAACTGATGGAAAACGAGTCGGCACTGAGTTTTTCTGAGTTCATTATGAAATGTAAGACACCAATAATGTTTTCGGAGATGAAGGCATACATGTTGTCTTTTGCTATCACTAAACTGACAATAATGTAATACACTGGGCGACACAGACGACTGTCATTCACTTTATTGCATTAACAAAAATTCCAGTTAATTTAAAGATATTTAATAGAAAGTATTTTTCCAAAAATAAGTTTTAATAGTATTTTTGTGCCGTGACCATGGGGCGGGGTCATGGGGTGGGGCCTTGCCTTGCCTTGCCTTGCCTTGCCTAGTGTTTAATGCTGAGGACTCGAGTCTACAAGCCGAAGGACCCTTGTAACTTATCATTTTACAGTGTACAAGGCTTTCAAGGTAAACTCTTTTGACCGTTGTGTGCGCACTGTCTGCACCATCACAAAAATTAGGCTACAAGCGGATACTCCTGATGATGAAAATTATGTCACGCTGACGGACAAAGTAAACTTGATAAAACAGTTAATCGCCTTGATGTCGTTCCTGGTGTCCGTTTAGCTCTTCACAATGGCGTAGCGGACAGGCACACGGCATATTAAATTATTGTTGTTAATTATTAGGCTACTTTTATCATATATCTTAATTTATAATACTTGGGAATTCATCTTCAGGGAGGCCTGTTGAGGCCTACTACCTGATAGCCAGTCAGGCTAGCTGTCCAGATGCCCATACTTGGGATCTCGCCTTCGAGGAGGCCTGATGAGGCCTACAACCTGATAGCCAGTCAGGCTAGCTGTCCAGGTGCCCATACTTGGGAACTCACTTTCAGGGAGGCCTGGTGAGGCCTACTAGCTTATAGCCAGTCAGGCTAGCTGTCCAGATGCCCATAATTGGGATCTCGCCTTCAAGGAGGCCTGGTGAGGCCTACTACCTGATAGTAAGCTAGAAAACTAGTAGCAATGAACCCTGATTCAGGGTGTCAGTCCCAGGGTGGCCTAGTTGGCCTACCCAGTCCTGGGGCTCAGTCTTGGAGCGGCCTGTTAAAGCCGGCTGCCTGAAAGTTCTCTAAGTTTCTTGTAAGAAACTGATTGCCCTGGACCAGTAAGGTTGTGGACTGAGCTTTATGGTGGAATGATTCAAGGCGAAACGCCTGACAGTGGTCTTGCTAGCTGGCAAAATGTACCCACGCTGTTGGGGGTTTGCCTTCTGGGAGGCCTAAATGGCCAATCGTACAGTGACAAATCTCTTTTCTCAAATCTCAGAGTTACATACGTAACCTGAGACGTTCCCTTTCAAGTGAATTCGAGCTGTGTCCAGACTTTGTGGGAACACTATATCCACGGCACCATGGTAGCAAGTGCCTGTCCATGTGAAATCTCTGCGCACACCAAGGCGAAAGCCCATTCGCCCCTTGAGTGGAGCTGGGGTCAAGTTCAAAAACCTCACTAATGTGTGCAGCGAGGCAACAACCTGCCACATCACACAAATATTTGGGGGATCTCCTGATGATAATGTTTTAGAAGCAGCCATACTCTTAGTATCTTGGTCACAGTGCCACGAAGGAAACGGTACTAGAGGATGTATCCCCAAGTATGCACCACTTAAAAGGACGTGGTAAGCAGCTAAGGCCGCCATGTACACCTTTAGTGTGGAGGGGGATAGACCTGTGGAAAAAAGCTCCTGCAGGAACTCGAGCACATTCAACCACTGGGCAGTAACTGGGTCCGGCTGGTGCTCTCCGCACATAATTCTGGGCGGGAGTGAAGGATCAACCAGCTCGCTTGAGAGAAAAGGCCCCCCCCTGAGTGGAATCTCCAGAAGAGAGCCATCGAGGAGAGACTCTAGCTCCAAGAACTGTACTCGGGCCTGCCAAAACGGGGCTTATTAACAGAAGACGGAACGCGTCCCGGCGAACTCTCTCCAGAACTCCCGGGAGCAGAGAGATTGGGGGAAATGCGTACAGACGTGACCTCAGCCACATCTGCACCAAAGTTTTTTATAGGAGCTCCACCGCCTCAGGGTGGAGTCTCCATTTCCCGGGCCTCGGCCCCTGCCTCGACATGATGTCTGCTCCCTGATTTAAAAACTTGGGATATAAATTGCCTTAAAAGAGAGCAAATTCCCTTGGGCCTAGAGGAGGATCTGGTGAGCAAGTTTGCATAAGTGACATTACCTCAGACCCCCCTGATGGTGATGTAAGAAACCACCAATGTTTTGTCTGTGTGGACAAGCACATGATGGCCCCTCAGGTCCGGTAGGAAGTGTTTGAGAGCTCTAAACACGCAATCATTTCTAGCCGATTTATGTGTGTAGAAATTAGATGGTCCTGCCACAGACCTTGTGCCGAGCGACCACTGATGATCGCCCCCCAACCTGTGAAGGATGCGTCTGTTGTTAACATTACGCGATGACAAGAAGCCCCCAACACTGGGCCTTGGGCGAGGAACTAGCCAAACTTTCTTGTGAGACGGAACAACATCTCGATGCCGAACCGCCACCTGCTCTGATTGAGCTATGATAAACCTAGGCCGAAGGGAGGAACCCAATATTGGTACACTTCGGTACACTACACTGTACACTCTGTACATTGGTACACTACACTGGCGGGGAACAACCGAACTGGCAGCTCTGCGACTACGGCTGAGACTACTAAAGGAATCAGCCTCTCGAGACTTGTCTCTAGTATAGCTTGAGAAGCCAATCCAGCATCCTAAAATGGATGACCGGCAGGAAACAACCGAACTGACCCCTCTTAAACCCTCCTTCTGCGAGTCAGACACTGAGACTAGAACTTGCTGGAGGGCACCAAAGGGAGATGGGCACCATATAATGAGGTGTTATCCATTTCCCCCCAGGAATTACCCATTAATTTCATCAGTATTAAATGACTCCTCAAGGATAAGATGAGTACATATTTAATTTTCTCAAATTTAATGCTGCCAAATGTCAACCAGACAAGTAGAAACGGTCTAGGTGAAAGGCTGAATGTAGTGTATTAATATAGACTTCAAATCAGAAGAGTATTTAGCATTTAATTTAGTCAAAATTAAATGCAGCCAGAAACAAGCAGACAAGAATACATGAATGACAGGCTGAATATTCATATTATAATCTCAAACAAAAAGAACCATAGCCTAAATAATAGTATGCAAACACTAGTTGGCACACAATCATAAGAGAAAGAGAGAAAGAGAATTCCTGTCTGCTCAGTTCCCTGCATATATTGCGGACCCATTATCTACAAACGTGAGATCCGAGCCACTAGACTCTTAAGGAGCCCCGTAATCTATGCGCTGCCTCAGCACACGCGAGATCCGAGATCGAGTCACAGAAACTTTATTGCAGACGCGTAAACGCGAGATCGGAGCCAAAGAATCTTTATTGACTTTCTTCCCTCGAGAAGAAAGCCAACAGGAGCAGAGCTAAAACTCTTGATAGGGCATATGTTACACGTCGGGAATTGTATGCTCCACTCCCAAACAAACAACACATAAATCGTGTGTGTCCTCACTCGTAATAAAGGGAGAGCAGGAAGGAACACACTATCCAAAAAGCTGTTTGCTTGCCATAAAACAGAGCTCAAGGGAGCGATGTACTCAGGACAAAACATGTTAGATTGCCCCGTTTTCCGGACATAAGATCTATCTGAAGCTCCAGCGTCAGTCTCTAGACAGAAATCTATATACTCTCTAATAAAAATTATTATTATTTAAGAGAGGAGACGTACTACTCTATCCTGAGGTGGCTAATAGCCCGAGGGCTAAAAAGGGTGTGATTAGAAAATAAACCAAGCGGCAACAATCAACATTTCCATTCTTTTTTTTAAATGACGTTGTGCCCCTTAGTGCTCCGTTCAGCAACTGCCTCAGGGGACAGCCCCGCCCTCTGGCCGAGATCCCCCAGCAGATCGGCTGCCCAGATGCAAGATAGTTCGTTGATGGGCGGCATCGACACATACCCACGTTCTCTTATCCGATCAACATCAGCGAAACTTGCCTGCTGATGTTGGTGGATACTGGCAGAAATGGGCTCTTCCATGCCCTCTCAATCTCAGTATGGAGATCCCGAAGGAATGGAAGGCTCACCTGAGCTGGTGGTTTATGGCCAGGGAGAAACAAATAGTCTAGTCTACCGCAAACAGTCTCTCCCCCAACGCGCCGCCACGGCAGCTGCAGCCTGCCTGCGGCGTGTTCCATAACTGCAACCAGTTCAGCATACACTGGGCAGGGTGGCTCAGAGGATTCGGGATCTATCTGATTATCACCACTCTCATTAGCCATCTCCTGCTCGTCCGGAAGAGCACTGGCTGCCAGACTAAGAGTAGAAAAATCACCATCCACCCGCAGCTCACCCTTGTCAGCCCCCAAATTGTCTGAGGGGATTACACCCCTCTCCAGGCGATCGGTGAGCTCCATCTGAGAACCCCATGGCACACGTTGAGCCCTCTTCACTGGAGAAAAGGGCCAGACAAGAGTGGAGCTTTCTCAGAGGAAAACGCTCACATTTTGCACAGGCAGATCCCTCGAGTACTGCCTGTGCGTGCTCTTCTCCCAAACAGAAAACGCACGGTTTGTGTGTCACCTGGCGTCAAATACCTTGGGCACGATTCTGCACACTGCAATCTGCCTTCTCAGTACATTTCATAATTACATTATTTGATTAAGCGCTTACAGACAGAACAGTCCCTGAAGATAAAAAGATGAATGTCATGTTTGCAAGTTAATGAAGACATGGGCTGTCGCTGGTCAATAGGATTGCCGTGATTTGATAGTGATTTCAGACACCTGTCATGCCTGAGGCGTACCCCTTAGCGTCATTCGACGCAGTGCAAGTTTCCTTTCGAAAGGGAACTAAATGTATGTACCCTATCTATAAAAGTTACTCAAAAACTTTATTGAACTGTTGTATAAATGTCTCATTTGCGATTGTGCAGATGTTCAGAAAAAACAGCACCCTTGCTGGTGTGATAACTTGCATATCATAGGCTCGTGGTATAAATATATAAAACCGGAACTCGTTAGGCCTAAATTATTATTATTATTATTTTTTTAAATAATTTTGATTACATTTATGCCTATTCCTATATTGTGATAGCAGTGCAGTTTGCGCGTTTGATTATGGCCTTGAAGCTCCCAGTCGGCGGCTCCGCTCCGTCTTTCAAACTATAGCATTTCAAACATCTCCGTGAACACTGGCCAGACAGTGGAAATGCAGCTAATAATTTCATGATATCTGTCATATAACCGAACAAAACAAACGAACGAAAACGGAGGACAGGGCCCCCTACTGGGCTGCAGTCCGGCTATGCCCGCAATAATTTTATAGCGCATCACTGCATAACTGACGCGCTGTGAGGATAAAATATTACATTAGCTTACTTCTCATTTCAAAGACAACTTGTTTAACACAAAATACTTCTTAATTCATGAAAATACTCATTTTTTCACTATGTGCCTTCACTACAAGAGAAGTTTTAAGAAAATAAATCAGATTAATGTATCATCATAATTTTACTTTATCACCAGTTGCTCGCAAAATTATGGACAATGATTCATTACCTGTCATTTCTTGTGACAATAAAACAAAGTAAATTATTAAATAAACAAGTAGGTAAATAAACAAGTAACAAGCAAACAAACTGGTGTGCTTAAAATTTAAAATTCGGGAGGTAAATGTCGCCATGGTGATAACCATTGCAACAGACAGGACAAAAAAACACTATATGTCAAAATAGTGTTGTAGTTTAAATGCAGACTAATGGACCTGCCACAGGAACATTGACAAGAAAAAGAAAAAACAAATCTGTGTTGGCTGAATACGAGGCTTCTACAGTTGTAGATACTAAAACAACTTTTTCACATGTCTTTTATAAAGCAGTGTTTAATTAAAAAAATATTTGAGGGCATTTAGGAAGGTAAAATGTATTATTTACTTGTGATATGAATCATTGCTATTAGCATTAATAATAAACTTATTTATTTTTTATTTTCAATTAGTGTTACACAAAACACAGTCGATGAAGTTCTTCAGAAGCTGCTGCCTGTGGTTACAGCGACTAGATCAGTTGTGTAAGTAACACTGAGAACAATCATCACTGCTAACACATTATAACATTTCTTACTTAAACATTATAAATGAATTGTTTAACAAAAAATATGAGTCACACTTACCTATCTGATCTGATTTGTGATCTACTTAACCGTTTTTTATGATATTTGTGTGAGAAATATATTTTCAAATATATGCATTTTTAATGTATTTATATAAGCATTTATATTTAGACTTTATATTAATTTTAATGTAAATGTTAATGCATTTATATATAGGATAAAAACAGATGTATTCAATGTATTCATGAATCAGTTATATATATATGTCTTATCTCGCTCTCTCTATCTCTCTCTCTCTCTCTCTCTCTCTCTCTCTCTATATATATATATATATATATATATATATATATATATATATATCTTCCTCCCTCACATAGAGACATAATCTCTTAGAATAACAGTTAAACGTACTGATATATTGAATTAATGGTTTAAAAAAATATAAATTGCGCAAATGATAAACACATTTCTGTGTTGATCTGAGAGAGTGAATAGTGTGTAATTGTTCTCTACAGGTTAAGGGATTGTGGTGTCACCGGTTGTGCTGCTCTGGCTTCAGCTCTGAGATCAAACCCCTCACACCTGAGAAAACTGAATCTGTCGTATAATAAACTAGGAGACTCAGGAGTGAAGCTGTTCTCTGCTGTACTTGAGAATCCTCACTGTAAACTGGAGAAACTGTGGTAAGATCATACGTGACTCTCACATGAAACTGTCACTGTGAGTTCATAAAGTATAATCAAAATGGAATATAATGCAGGGAAATAACTATTATTACATTAACCCTCTGGGGACCAAGGTGTTTTTGGGGCCCTTGGGATGTTTTGACATGCACTGACATTTGTGCTTTTTTCAGTTATTTATAAACATGTTAATGGCAAAGGTGTAAATTCACTCTATATAGCACAAACGGGGCTACCATAATATGTGAGCAACATGTATGTACATGTTTGTATTTTTAAGAGAATAATGTTTATGCGTGGTTATTGAAAAAAATAAAAATGAAAGTTGCTGAAATAACACCACAAAACACATACTAAATATGTGTCCACAAGACCTTTGACTAATGGATTTTGTCGCTTCGAGTTCTGGCTTCAAAATGATGTGAAAATCATCCTGCCTAATCGTTCACATAAAACAAAACATTAATTTATACTTTGTATGACAGTTTTTTTGTCAGAAGAGGTTTATGCGTGGGAGTGGTAATGGCCTATCAATATTAATGGCAGCCTGAACAATTCATTAACTGGGTATATTTACACCTTTCAGCACATTTACACACATTTACAACTGAAATTTGCGAGCATGCATCGTTAATGATAATGTGGCAGGATTTAAACTACTCAAAATATAATCTAAACACCTAATAGGCCTATTTTCTAAAATAACTTCTAAATTCTAGCTTTCATACATAATGATCTAAACATATCATTTACATATACAAATTTCATAACCAAGGGGTTTACAGTGTGTAGCATATGCACTAAAAACAAAAACAAAAAAAAACATTTTTGGCGTTGAAATGGTACGAGATATTAAATTCATGGTATAGATATGCACTTTCATTAGATTGTGTTGAATATATCAAATGTCAATACTCTGGATGGCAAGCGGAAAATAGTCCACCCAGTATAATATGTAAGCTACATGTTTATGTTGAATAGCTTGTCAACTAATGGAAGTAAGACTAAATACTTACTCATCCGAAAATCTATCCACGGCTGGATGAAGTCGCTCTTCAAAATACAAACGGTCGTCATCAGAGTAGTCGCACTCTTCTTCTGATGAAAATGTGGATTCTTCGTCGCTAGTATTTTGGACGAGCTGAAGAGCTTCCACACCGGTGTATCGTGCCATCTTCCCTACGCACAGGTGACTGAATGATGAAACTTGAAGCCTTTAACCCTCAGGAGTACAAGGTGTTTTTGGGGTCCTGGAGGTGTTCTGACAGGCTCTGACATTTGTGCTTTTTTCAGTTATTTATAAACATGTTAATGGCAAAGGTGTAAATTCACTCTATATAGCACAAACAGGTCTACCATAATATGTGAGCAAGATGTATGTACATGTTTGTATTTTTGCGAGAATACTTGTTATTGAAAAAACTAAAACTTAAAGTCTCTGAAATAAGGCAACAAAACACATACTTTTGACTCATAGATGTTCTCGCCTAGGATTTTTGCTTCAAAATGATCTGAAAATCATCCTGCCAAATCATTCACATAAAACAATACATTGATTTAAATTTAGCAAAACACTTTTTGTTTGGAAAGGCAATATGCGAAATGGGCGTGACTCATGTATAATGGTCTGATTCACACCTGTGAAGACAAAAGACCTGCTTAATGAGCCTGCATAATGAGCTTTTCACAGGTGTGTCACTGAGCCACAAGAAAGAATACAAGGACACAAGAAAATAAATATATATATACTACAAAATTGGTTCACAGTTGGAAACATCTATAAAAAAATAGTATTTTTCCACTTGTATTTTTGCTTGCAAATTGTATAATATCCAAGGTGAACATTTCTAGGAATTGTGTAGTTAATTCTCATACTGTATTTTCAGAAAGTTTTGGATATGTATCCTCTCCCCAAATTTAATAAAACACAATACAAATAATTTGAAGAGAAAGCTTATATTATCCTTTTAAGATTTTGTTTACATCTACCTTGTAAATATATTATTTGCTATTTTATTAAAAAGGTTACAATTACAGCAACAATTAAAATAACAATATTTCAAGTGTAATATTTCTTTGTAAAAACTAAAGTATACATTTTATCGTACATATTTCAAAGTTAAGGATTCATTAGTTTGAATAAAGCCTACATTGGAACAAACACTATAATAGCATCCTAGTTGATGACTTTATTTTTGACAAAACAAACATAGCCTAATATATTTAACATTTGAGCAGAAATTGGTGAACAAAAGCTTATTCAATGTGGCAGTAGTCTAGTTTACAGTAAACAGTTAATAATCTATCCAAAACTAGTCAACGAAATGTAGTCTTTCATATTTCGTCTGTAACATAGGCATATCGTTTGTTGTATTTATGAGCCTATATTAGGGCATATAAATATTAATTTGCAGTTTAATACGTTGCTAATACAAATACATTTTAACGTTATTTCAACATATTTTAGTCGATTTTCACTCATCTCAGTATAGCAATAGGGTTTGGTAAAAACTGTTCAGTTCATTCATCCACACACAGACGCGATTCATATTTAAACAGTCTTTTTCCGGTTTACATACACTGTGATATCGAGATTAGAACAATATTAAAAAAAACGTACTTCTCGGCTAGATCCGTTGACCCTCGAAATGAAAATAAACCAGCACATGTTCTGAGGTAAATGTCCCAGGATTATTCCTCACACAGTCTCGCAAGAAGAAATAGTACATTAATCTGATGATTACATTTGTTGTGTTATCGCGTTTATGAGGCGTTTATTTATTGAAACTTTGCTTGTGTTGCTTCAGATAATTTGCGTTTGAATACCGCGCGATCTCCGTGGGCGTGTCACATTAGCAGAATAATGAGCTGAGAGAACGATAATGAGATTGGCTGACACCTCTCTCTTTTTTTATAGATTACATAAACAGAGAATATTTATTTTAGTTTAGAATTAGATATTTTAAAGTACAAACTTAAATGATTATAAAGATATATTGCTCATGCTTGTGTGAACAGTATTCGCTGAGCTTTGTTTAAGTTTAGAGACGTGCTCCAGAAAAAAAGTTAACGGAGACAGAGAGGCAGAAAGCACACCCTGTTTATTTTCTTTATTTTACAAAAGCACACGGTTTTGATGCTAATGTGAGTGTACACAAAAAAAGAAGACCCTCTATAGTTTATAATCATGTATTGATTTTATTTATATGACCAAAAATGACGGAGTATTTTAAGTCTATGTTGCTGCTATATGGAAAAAAACAGCAAAACGCGCCAGCGCGTTTCTGGACCCCAGAGGGTTAATTACAAGCCAAGCTATTGAAACAACATTAAAAAATTAATTTCATGTCTGTTGATATATGATGTAACAGGATTAATATTTTTCTGTTTGAAGCGTTTGCTGTATTTCTCCTGCTGCTGTGAGTTCATGTGTTTGATCTGTAAACAGGGATTCAAGTTCTCCGTCGTTATGACGGATATCCATTACTTGCAGGGTTCCCGTCAGTCCTTAATGTATTAAATTCACTTTTCATAAGGCCTAAAATAGGCTTACATTTATCAAATAGTGTTATGAATGTCTCAATTTGAGTTTGAATTGGTCTTAAATTAAGGAAAGACGAGGTGTATTAACCCTGCTGATGGGAATGTGATCAAAGCTTAGAGTCGAGCGAAAGCACCTTCCTCTCTCCACTCGAAGCGTTCTGTAATCACTCCGCTCCGGCTCATTCCGGGTTTTCCATTCCCGCTCAAGAGAAAACTGCTCCGTGTTCACTCCATTTTAGAAGTTATTCTAATACAGAGGTCTTCAATCCTGCTCCTGGAGGGCCGCTGTCCTGCAGAGTTTGGTTCCAACCCTAATCAAACACACCTGAATCAGCTCATCAAGCTCTTCAGGATCGCTTGAATATACAAAGGCAGGTGTGCTGAAGCAGGTTGGAACTAAACTCTGCAGGATATTGGCCCTCCAGGAGCAGGATTGAAGACCTCTGTTCTAATATGTTTATTT
The DNA here is from genome assembly GCF_051911475.1 of Siphateles boraxobius. Lineage (NCBI taxonomy): Eukaryota > Metazoa > Chordata > Actinopteri > Cypriniformes > Leuciscidae > Siphateles > Siphateles boraxobius. Next base: position 793,205 of record NW_027508748.1, on the reverse strand, counting down.
TTTTATATCATTAAGGTCTGAACACAACATTAATAATACTATATGTAACGGTTTGGAGAGTATTCTACACGTTTAATGAATAGAATTACACAAAAATGTCCAAATGTAGTGAATGCACCTATAGAGTGAAATTTATACATTTTACATTTTATACGGATTACATAAGAGAGTAGTCAGTTTCTTTTCTTTTCGTTTTGAATTTTTTTGTTTAAAAGTAGACATTTCAAGCTTTCTATAGACATATTTCTCGTGCCTGTGAAGTAGCCTATATGATGAGTTTCAGATCATTTCCAGTTCACAAGCAATGCAAGTGATCGCGCTGGCACCTTGCATGGCCTTATTATATTGTCTCCTATATTTGCTTCTCATTTATTAAATCTAGGCAATTGGTTGATGAAACATTGATTAAAATTAAGATACAATTTATACAAATGAAATTCATTTTAAAGAAAGGATTTATACAAAACAAAACTTAATGAAGTGGTCAAAATCATGTCTGATCAACTCCATATGTCTCCCGATATATTGTGCATCTAATGATCCTATCTTACTCATGCTGTCCCCTTTTCATATAATCAACATAGATGAAATTAAAATATAACATTATATTATTTAAACATGAAACTAAATGTGTTTTATTTAATGGCTACAACACGTATAGTACGCCTACAGTACAGAGAAATTTAATATCGGAGCCGAATTTGAGTGAACGCGTTTTACCGGTGAGCATGTGAGCATGCGATTTTCAAACAATAATCTTATAATTCTCAGCGATTATTGATTATTATTTTTGCTTGAAGTGCCCATCCCTATCATAAATGCACTTTTTGTTCTGATGCTGGTGCTATTAGTTTCCGTCTTCTGTTCAGTGTTAACAGGTTGAGTTTTATTATTATTATTATTATTATTATTATTATTATTATTATTATTTTGTCCAGGGTATAATGGCTAGGTTAAAAAACAGTTAATATATTATATATAGTTTGTGATATTGGCTCACTTTGTTTTTTTTTGTTTGTTTTTTGTCATTAGGATTTATTTGTTGTTGCTTTTTTTGCTTTAAACCCCTGCGCGATAGTCTCGCTTTTTTCTTATCAGTGCAAAAGAAACTCAAAATACTCTGTTAGTTTTGATCTTACATATTAAGTGTTGTACATCATTAGATCCTGATAAGTGTCTATTTTTTTGTGGATACTCACAATAAAAACAAAGTGTTGTGCTTTTCGCCAAATAAAGAAAAATAAACATGATGCGAAGTGAAGTTTGAGTGAAGTCCATTCAAAAACGCGTCCGAAAATTGACTGTAACTTATACCCCTTTTCCACCAACAAGAACCGGGTGCTGGTTCAGAGCCAGAGCCAAAGCTGGTTCAGAGTGGGTTCGACTGACGAGCTTAATAAGAACCGATTTGCCTTTCCACCGGCTAGAGAGCCACAACAGAGCCAGATCTTACGTCACTGTATACGTCTCATGTTGCCCAGCAACGCTAGTGCGGTAGCGCCAAACAGTACGCCAGGCTTGTTCGAGATGCATCGGCTTCTCGCAGATCGATCTCCGCATGACATCAAAGCACTGCGATAGCGTTCTAAAAGCACAAGGAGTCGTATGTTCTCCAAACACTCCCGCAGCTCGGATCGGTCCGCGCCGCTCCGATGCATCTCGAACAAGCCATCAACAATAACGGACGTTGCAATACTATGGATGCTCATGGGTTTACAAAATACATCGGAGTCCAACGCGTTTGTGCAGCTCGCCGTAACTTACATAGACGGATATTTATAATCGAGCTGCTATTAGCTCGACTAGCTGCTATTTAAAAATGGCGGTCACAAGTTTCTATTCGTCTTGTTGGTCACGGTAACCCCGCCCCCAGCCCCTGACGCAAGTGGTTCTTACTTGGCTCTGTTCTAGACCAGCAATGATTTGGTGCTACTTAAGAACCACTTTTCCTGGTTCGGAGCTGGTGCTTTGCGTGTGGAAAACCAAAGAACCGAATTGAAACTAGGCTCTGGCTCCGAACCAGCACCAGCTCTGCCTTGGTGGAAAAGGGGTATTAGAGGTTACTTGTCATACAGACACAAGTGTTTTTCCATAATGAAGCCTGAACTCTCTTCTTTTAAATGAATTAATTTATATAAAAAAAACAAATATTCTCAGTTTATGTAATCTGTATGAAAAGAGAGAGATGTCAGTCTTTTTCTTTCCAGCTCATTATACCTATTTACGCATTAATGTGCCACGCCCACGGAGAGCGCGCGGTATTCAAACGCAAATGATCTTAGGCAAGCCATTCAAACATGCCAACGCCCACCAGCTGGATTATAAAACACATCGTGTTTAGTAAGTATCTTACTACAGCTGTGTACACAGCGTATCCTTTTGCTGTGAGGAATAATACTATCTAATAACCCTGGAAAATGTACCAGAAGTGCTGGTAGTTTCATTTCCAGGAGCAACGTATCCAGCTGATGTAGTAAGTCATTTATTCTTAAGTGCTTTGTTCTAATCACGATATTGAATAGTGTCTGACTGTAAACCGCAAAAAGACTGTTTAAATATGAATTGCGTGTCTGTGTGTAGGCTAAATGATGAATGAACGGCACAGGCGCACGCGCTGTGTTTACTACAGTTATACAGCGCGTGTCTGTGCCGTTCATTCACTCTCGCACCTACATTAGTAAACGTTATGTTTACATGAACACATCCAAACTATATTGCTATAGCCTACTAAGATGAGTAAAAATAGACTGAAATATGTTGAAATAAAATGTCTGTACAAGCAACAAACTGCAAATTCACATGTATATGCTAATATATCATACACAATATGTTACAGACTAAATATGAATGTTTAGACAAGATTTTGCCTCCTAAAAGTTAAAGTTTTTTTTTGTCACGCATGACTGTCTATTTCCATAATATTAAATATAAACGCATGTGTAGACTGATATTTTTCTAATGTCTGGACTCCTTTCAGGGAGGAGCCTATGGATAAACAGACATTTCAATATTTTGGTATTAATGCATTTTATGAGAATTTATATTTCAAGTTTTGACTGCAAATGTCATGTCCATAAAGCTGAAATTCCCAAATTTTAAATAATTTAGCATCAACTAGTTTTGTGGTGTAGGTCTACGTATTTTATAATGTTATGTTAACTTCAAATAATACTAATAGTAATTTAAAGATGTGGTAGCATTGGATCTGGACGGGAAGGATAACGCTGGGAGTTGGAAGGGGTGTGTTGCGATTCTGCAAATTCTGCGATTTCGGTTTCATATCGCATATCGTTACAGCCCTAGTCATTTTAGAATGTTAAGTTCTACTTCTGTATAGTTATTTTGGTGAAAGTAACTCAAAAGTAATAAAGGAGTAATCCTTTAAAACACGCATCATGTTTGTTTATCTTTATTTTGCGACAAGCACAACACTTTATTTTTATAGTGAGTATCCACAAAAAAATAGACGATTATCATATATATGATGTACAACACTTAATATGTAAGATCAAAATCAACAGAGTATTTTGAGTTTCTTTTGCACTGATAAGAAAAAAAGCGAGACGACCTCAGAGGGTTAATGAGACTACGTGCTCTTATCCTATGAGAAGATATTTCTCTTATTCATGACAGCACATGGTGTTTTCTTATGACAGACGCTTTAAACTGTGAAATCACGCAGTAGTTTAGAGAAGCATTCATGGGTCACAAGTGTTTGTGTCCATGGTGCAAGGGTTGGAGGGTGTTGCAAGCATCCCCGTGATGCTGTCAGGGCGAGACTCTGGCTGTGGGCATTTTGTTGCCCATAAACTACCGACACAATCAAACTGTGTGTGTGTGTGTAACAAGAGTTCCCTTTCAGTCGCTCACGTTCGACGTGTCGACTGATTGGGGTAACGCTTAGGGTGCCTGTCATCTTCGAGTACTGTTAAAATGAGCCAATGCACTTTGGCGTGCGAGATTTGCATCTCACACTCCACCTCACGGAGCGAGTATAAATACGGAAGTGGATGCATGCACCAGTTGTCTTTCGCTTCGGAGCCGATCGGTCTTCACGTCGATGTCTCTGAAGAGTGTTGTTTTATTACAACAAGCGAGTGTGTTGGTGCTTCTTCAGGAAGGCTCTCCCAGTGCTTGTGGTTCTACAGCGCAAGTGCAGCGGCGGTCGCAAGCTTTCTGAGCTCTCAACTGCTGTTTTAACAGAATCAAACTTCTGTTTGTGTGTTTGTTTGTCTGTGTGTCTGACGGGAGAGTGAGTGCCTCACTGGTACAGGCTGCACCATCCCTGTCAGTGTTGCCGGGATCATTCCCACGTGCTGAATGCGGTCGTTCTCTGTCCCCCTCTGATGGTCACAATTGTTGCATCATGTGTTTGGGCTTACAGCATGCTGAAGCAGGTTTTGTGGATGGCTCATGTTACCATTGCGGGAATATGACTGTCTCGGTGTTGAGATCAAGACTCGCCTTCTTCCGCGATGGTGGGGTCCCCATTACCTTGTGGGATGGGTGATCGGAGAATAGTGATGGAATACCTGCCTCATAACCATTCCCTGTGGGCTCCTCACTCCTCCATCACACCACAGCTGGTGGAGTCCCCAGTTAAGCGCTTGTCCCTCTGTAATGGACCGACCAGCCGTTTCATTCGGGGTCCCTCCAGAGGACAGGATGTAGATTGCAGCATCGGAGGGTGACCTGATCTATGGAGGGCTGCACTTTGGGGTTGCACAGATAGATCTGTTTGCCTCTCCGGACTCGTCCCATTGCCAGTTGTTTTACTCCCTGACTGAGGGGACCCTCGGGAACGGATGCACTGGCACACAGCTGGCCCCGTGGCCTCCGCTAGTATGAGTTTCCCCCAGTGAGCCTTCTTGCACAGACATTTTGTAAAGTCAGGGAGGAAAAGGAGCAGGTCTTGCTAGTTGCCCCTTACTGGCCCAACCGGACCTGGTTCTCCGAAATTATGCTCCTCTCGACAGCCCCTCCCTGGACCATTCCTCTGAGGGAGGACCTTTTCTCTCAGGGACGGGGCACCGTATGGCACCCACGTCCAGACCTCTGGAAACTCCATGTCTGCTCCGTGGATGTTTTAGGTGATCTACCACTCAGTCGTAGACACCATCTCTTCTGTAAGAGCACCCTCTACAAGGCATGCTTACACCCTGAAGTGGTAACTGTTCATTGAGTGGTGTTCTTCTCACCGAGAAGACCCCCGGAGGTGTTCGAGCGGTTCCGTGCTTTCTTTCCTGCAAGATGGGTTGGAGCGAGGGCTGTCTCCCTCCACCCTCAAAGTGTTTGTTACCTCTATCGCTGCACATCACGATGCAGTGGATGGGTGATCTGTGGGAAAGCAATACCTGATCGTCAGGTTCCTGAGGGGAGCGAGGAGACTGAATCCTCCTCGCGCCCCCTCTATACCTTCTTGGGCCCTATCTCTGGTGCAGACTGCACAGCAAAGACCTCCCTTTGAGCCACTGCAGGCAGCTAAGTTAAAAGTCCTGTCTTTAAAAAAAGTTATCCTCCTTGCTTTGGCCTCTATCAAGAGGGTAGGGGATCTGGACGCATTTTCGGTCGACGAATCGTGCCTGGAATTCGGGCCGGCTAACTCTCACATTATCCTGAGGCCTGGATATGTGTCCAAGGTTCCTACCACTCCCTTTCAGGTGGGAAACTTGCAAGCGCTGCCCCTGGAGGAGGCAGACCCAGCCCTGGCTTTTCTCTGTCCCATCCGCTCCTTGCGTTTATACGTGGACAGAACGCAAAGCCTCAGGACCTCAGAACAGCTCTTCATCTGTTAAGGAGGCCAGCAGAAGGGAAAGGCTGTCTCCAAGCAGAGGTTGACCCGCTGGATAATGGATGCCATCATCTTGGCATATGATTCCCAAGGTGCACCTTGTCCCCCGGGACTGCGAGCTCACTCCACATGGAGTGTAGCCGCTTCCTGGGTGTTGGCGCAGGGTGCCTCGCTGACAGATGTTTGTAGATCTGCGGGCTGGGCGACACCTAACACGTTTGCTAGATTCTATTGCCTACGTGTCGAGCCGGTTGCTTCCCCTGTGCTCTCTTCACATAGAAGCCAGTTAACACCGTAAGCCCCGCTCGTAGTGTCAGCTTGCTGCGCCACTCCCCTCCTGTGGACTGGATACGTGTGCCATTCTTGCTCCAGTTGAGTTCCCCTTAAGCCGAACCCTGTTGAGTTCCTCCACACCCCTTCGGGATTGGACGTGTTGGAGCGTCCGATGCTAGGCCTACCCCTTGTATGCACTAGTGGAACTTGTGCTAGGCTGGGTCTATATGTTGTGATCCCTACGGCGATCCCATATGTGTATTCTTCCACGGTACGGCTCCCTGCGGCGAGCTTTTGTCTTTCTCTTTGCAGAGTTTGTTCTGTTGTCACTGACCGGTTGACTCTCCTCCTGTTAGGCTGGGACGTTAAAAATACTGAAGCAACGCAGGAACAGAAACATTAGAATAGGCTACTGATTCTGCTCGGAGTGAACTGGTGGATTTTTTTCCCCGTTATTAATCCCTGTATAAAGAGTACAGGTTGTACTTTTAAGTGGCCAATGAACAAACAATATTATTAAAATATCAGAATTATTTGCCGGAGGTTTCTGCTACCTAAACTGTATAAAATAAATTAGTGAGTGATTTAGGATAAAAAGCATAACATGTCGAACAGGTCATGTCTGTGGCAAAGACAGACATTAAAATGCAATATAATTTTATGTTAGACTTGCATTAGTCACATTTTTGTAATTGTGTCCTTTGACATTTAAATAACCAATAAAAGGTATTTTGCAAAGAAATGCGTTAAATTCACAGTGTGAATAATTCCACAATGTGGGAATTAGGGTTGCTAAAATGGGACAGGATATTTTCACTAATAAGTTATTGTAACACTCTTTTATGCTACAAACGCCCATGACAAGCATGTAAAGCCATTAATAACTGAATATTTAATATTTTATTTCTATTTGAGCTGTACATAAACAATATAGCCTACTTCAGTGGTTCCCAACAGGGGGGTCGCGGCCCACAAGGGGGCCTCAGCGAGCTCTGTGGGGGGTCGCGTCATATTTTGAAAAGTTTGGAGCAATGAGCATTAAATAAAAGTCCTTAACTTTTTCCTGTTCAAAATTTATATAATGAGCGAGTTCATCATGAATCTATCAATCCGTGTTTTTGTCTTATCCTGAACCACTATGGTACACCTATAATAAGTGTTTACATTGGGACTATTTTACACTGGTTCGGATCGCTGCCGCTGCGGAGTAGCCCAGTACCTGCGTGACTCGTCATAGACGTACACAGAGAGAAGTAGTTCCGGCTACAATGTTCTTCCGAAAGACGCATTATTCTGTTAATAAACGCAAGTTTATTATAGCTCGCTAAAGCGCCAAAAACGTAAAAATAAAGCCTCACATTGATAAAGCCTCACAAATAACTTGCAAGTATTGAGGCCCCAGACAGCAGTTATTTAATAATAGCCTATATTCTTTCTTTTTTTACCTACACACCAGTGGGAATATTTTTAGGTTTTGCATTTCAATTTTGCATTGCAGTTTTTAAATTACAACAGGCCTACTGATGTTTTTGTTATTGTATTTTCAATAATATAGGCTATTATTTGTGCATAAACATATCTGGTTATAGTAAATATACCATTTGTTTGAAAACAACATATTTTGTCATCCTTGCTGCAAGCTTACAAGAGCGATAATATCATTAAATGTGAAGGGGGGCCCTAAAATATTTTTTTGGGAAAAAGGGGGTCTCAGACCAAAAAAGGTTGGGAACCACTGGCCTACTTAATGTGGTTCTCACACATTTATGAGCTTGGTCGCTTGCTGTCAATACGCGCCAGAGAGAGGTTAACACATTCAATGCATATTATTGGCTTCAGTACATGCTATAACTGAGAAAGAAACAGGATTGCCCCCTACTGGTAATGTACGTCATGTGTCAGAGAACTTCACTACAGGCCGAATCTTGCCTTAATGGCCACATCTGTACAACTTTTGATTTAAAAAATGTTTTAATAAATGTTGAAATTAACATTAAATAAGATTAATAAATGTTGTAGACGAATTTTTCATGTTTAGTTCATGTTAACTAATGTAGTTAACTAATGTGTAAGAAATTAAACCTTATTTTAGTGTTAGCAAATTATCCATCTATGTGATTCCATGTAATGCAAGTGGATTAAAAAACACACAAAGTGAACATGACGCTAATCCATAAACCCTAGCTGATGAATCAATGCTTCTGAAGTGAAACAATAGGTGTAAAAAATAGCAAAAAAAAAAACTTTTTACAATATAAACCTTTGCTTCTGGCCAACATACACACATTCATGAGTTCATGTTTGACTTAAACGTGAGCACGTTTTGAAGTGTGATATAAGCGAATTGTGAAACTCACATGAATGCTGCTCATTTGTGCTTACGCATCACTTCTCATGTGCACTTCTTATGTGAGCTTCAGAATGCACCTGTGTCGCTTCACGGCGATATCATTAACCCGTGTACAACCATTGGATGGAAGTGTTTGTAAACTTAAAAAGTCTTTAAGTGTTGTTTCACTTCAGAACACATTGATTAATCAACGCGCGTCATGTGAATTACAGTTTTTCACTTTGTGTGGGTTTTTACAAGATCCTTTTTCTGCCAAGCAGGGATGTAGAGCTCAAGCTCATCACATACCTTCTCCAAATTGTTTGTTTTTCCCACCATGGTTAATAGATTTTAAGAAAAAGAATAGGGATTAGCTGTAGTACAACATAAAACAAAAATGTCTGATATGAATATCTTAAGCATAATTTTCACTTATGCACTAACCCTAACTCTCCGGTGACGTCAAGCTGCTCACAGATTGAGGATTTCCCCCTCAACGCAATCTAGAGACTTACAAATAAATATTACACAGATGCATGCAACAACTTTGTAATATATTAAAGAAACTAACCTCATATTGTCACCCGCCAGCCGCGAGTGCCCTTATACACCAGCAGAGGACACTCTTACTGCTCACTCTGCACACATCATGGCCTCAGTTTCCCACAATGCTTTGTCTGTCATCTGTGTAATCATGTGCAGCTGTTTCCCTTCAACTCATGATCCCCTAGTCTCTCTGCATATTTACCCAGTTCAGTTGTTTGTCTCATCGCAAAGTCTTGTCTAGAGTTCCACAGCATTACTCAGCGGTTTCTTTGTTTTCTGCTATTCCTGGTTTTTATATCTAACTTTTCCTGGGGTGTATTGCAGAAAGCAAGCTAATATTACCATCAAACACACCCTGAACTCTTGGTTGATTAAACCAAACCCTGCTTACTCGAGGTATGCTGGTTCCAAAAACACGTCCGGGAGTAATGGTGCTTTTCCACTGCATGGTACTGCTAGCTTCGGCTCGCTTTAAATGGTACCACATCTGTTGAGGTTCCAAGTGTACCGTAACGATGCTAAAATGTGACATGAAAACATGTAGTTGAAAAGCGCCATAAAATCATCCGACTCAGACTATGTTCATGGTTAACACACCAGACCCTTTCAACAGAATGATGAATCGATGAATCACATGACAACAGACGCTAAGAAAAAGTGTGCCATACTACTTATTTCTTCTTTTGTTAAATGCTGATTTACATAGTGCATATCTCCTATTATGTGGTTGTGCAATCATTTTTAAATATTTTCTTTTAATAATCTTTAATCACTGTGAATAAGAATGTCTCGGTTACGTATGGTAACCCTCGTTCCCCGAGGAGGGAACGGAGGCATACGTCATGACTGACGAAATGTGGATCTCGCTTGAGAGACCAATCTACTTTGAGTGTAAACTAAACGAGCCAATGCACATTGCCATGTGATAATTGCACCAGCTGGTGAGCATATAATGAGCAGCAGGAGCGCCGCATCTTTGTTTTTCCACTGAGGAGCCGGACTTGTGACTCAGCCGTACAGCGGAGGCTCAGCAACTGTGGCGACGGGACGTACGTCTCTGTTCCCTCCTCGTGGAACGAGGGTTACCATACGTAACTGAGCCCTTCCATCGCTACGCTTGAGACTCCTGGCCTGACTTCAGTGTTGGGCAGAAAGATGGAGCTCTAAGCAGAGAAGGTCAGTCACTGCTGTTCCGCAAGACCCACTCAGTGTGACTTATTGGATAACGCTGGGAAAGCGTGCCCTTGGGGAAGGGTACGCTGCGGAAGCCACATCCTACCCGGAGGGAGGCACTGTGTCGGTTACACATATGGACTAGCCGAGCAGGGTAGTACAACATATGGCAGTCTTTGGGGTGGTTCCAGCCTAGTTCTAGGGGGTAAAGAACACCAGCAGAGACGACAGAGTGGGCTCCGTCGAGGGAAAGACACAGGCTTGTCCACGGATGAGCTGATCGTGGAGGAATACACATATGGGGTCGCCGCAGGGACCGATACATATGGACACCCAGCCTAGCACAGGTTCCAGAATGCATACGAGTGTAGGCCTGGCGTCAGACGCTCCACAATGTCTGACTATCGCAGGGGTGACGGAGGAATTCAACAGAGTTAGCCATTTCTGGGGAACACTACTGGAGCAAATAGAGCAAATAGATGCACGTATCCAGCCCAGCGGGGCGGGAGTGGCTTTGCAAGTCGACACTAAGAACGGGTCCTTCGCGCTACTGGCCACTGGGGGCGAGTATACGGGAAGATACCGCCTCTACACGCATCTCTACATATATCCGTCTGCGAGGCGGCTTGAGCCAGCGCCCAGGTAGAAGCAACATTTATAGTTGAGTGTACTCGCAACCCGAATGGGCAAGGCATGTCTTGAGACTGGTACGCCTAGACAATAGGATCCACTATCCAGTGGGCTAACCTCTGCTTGGAGACAGCCTTTCCCTTCTGCTGGCTTCCGTAACAGACGAAGAGCTGATCTGAGGTCCTAAAGCTTTATGTTCCACATATAACCGCAAGGAGCGGACGGGATAGAGAAAAAACAGGGCTGGGTCTGCCTCCCCTGAAGGCAGCGCTTCCAATTTGACTACCTGGTCCTAGAAGGGAATGGTATGAACCTTGGGCACATATCCAGGCCGGGGTCTCAGGACAACGTGAGAGTTGGCTGGCCCGAATTCTAGGCAGGATTCGTCGAGCCGAAAATGCTTGCAGGTCCCCCAGCCTCTTGATGGAAGCCAGAGCAGTCAGGAGCGCTTTCTTCAGTGACAGGATCTTTAATTGAGCTGACTGCAGTGGTTCAAAGGGAGGTCTCTGCAGTGCTCTGAGCACTAGAGACAGGTCCCAAGAGGGTATAGAGGAGGGGCGAGGTGGATTCAGTCTCCTCGCCCCTCTCAGGAACCTGATGATCAGGTCGTGCATTCCCAATGACTTAACTTCAACTGCATCATGATGTGCGACGATAGCATATTTTGAGGGTGGAGGGAGACAGCCTTCGCTCCAACCCATCTTGCAGGAAAGAAAGCACAACTTTGATTGGACATCTTCGGGGGTCTTCCCAGTGGGAAGAGTACCATTCAACGAACAGGTTTCACTTCAGTGCATAGATGCACCACATTAAGGGGGCTCTAGCAGAAGTGATAGTGTCTACCACCGCCTGGGGTAGATAACCTAGAACCTCCGCGTCCCATCCAGGGACCAGGCATGAAGTTTCCAGAGGTCTGGACATGAGTGCCATTGTGTGCCCCATCTCTGAGAAATCAGGTCCTTCCTCAGAGGAATGGGCCAGGGAGGAGCTGTCGTGAGGAGCATGAGTTCTGGGAACCAGATCCGGTTAGGCCAATAAAGCGCAACTAAAATACCTGCTCCTCGTCCTCCATGACTTTGCACAGTGTCTGTGTGAGAAGGCTCCCTGGGGGAAATGCATACTTGCGCAGGCCCTGGGGCCAGCTGTGCGCCAGTGCATCCGTGCCTAGGGTCCCAAGGCGTACCGTGAACAACTCGAGGCAATTGATGTGCCAATGCAGTTGAGGGCCGGTCCAGAGACCTGAAACTCCATGCCCGTTGTACGTGGCCCCCCAGCTGGTGGCAGAGGCATCCATGCACGCTGCTGCCCGCTGGCGATAGAGGGGGACTGGAGTGGCAAGGCATGAAGCGTCGCTCACTGCCATCCACACCCTCTTTTTTCTTTTTTTTGCCCTTGGCGACAAACAGACTGAGGGGAATCCCACAAGTGACTCTGGCAGCACATCGGAACAAATTCTTGGTTACCTCAGCCTGCTTCCGAATTGTGGAGAACCACTGGGCACAGTCTCCAACAGTGTTGCCAAAAAAGGCAACCTTGTCTCGCACCTCTGCAAGGTTTAGCCCTGGGGCGCTCCTGGACCACCAGTGAGGACTTCGTCTGACCGAGGGTCAATGCTGTGACTTAAACCACGATCAGTCACTTTGCACAGCTCAACCCAGACTTAGAACTACCCTCGTGCATTGAGTATTTTGGCCTTCTACAGACATCACATGACCATCACATGCAGGGAAGAGGCGGTATGCAATTAGCAAAGCCACCCCACCACCAAGGGTAGTGAGAGAGGAAAAACTTTTTCTGAAGAGTTTGGTATGTTTGGCTTGCTATATTGGCGCCAATATGCTTCCATACTGCCAAAGTTTTTCACACACATTCGGGCAGGCACAGGTGCGGGGCTAGGCGATTAAACGTTGCACTGCGCCCCCAGAGTAGCCCGGGAAAGTGTGGCTGTCACGTCTGAATCTGATTCAGCATGAGCACACAAACCATTATAGTGGGAACTCAGGATCATCTTCATTACCAGAGTGTAACAGCTCTCTCTCTGATTCATCGATCGACATCTGATTCTCCCCTGGAGCCCCGAATAAAATGCTTGTTCCCTCATGAGAAGAATCAGTAATCCGATCCGAAAGCTGCCAGGCATGCGAGACAGTGAATGTGGCGGTTAAACTCCATGGCACACGACACGCTGAGCGCTCCAGCCCTGATTAGAAGGGCAACACAAACAACGTGCCGACGTGGTCACGCTATCATGAGAGAGCATAAACCACCCACGAAAGCAATCTCTGCATGTTTGTGATGCGCTAGAGGAGTGAGGGGCCCGAGGAGGTGGTCTCGTCGGGGAACGCTCGCTGTAATCCTCAGATCACCAGTGCTAATAGCCAAAGTAGCCCTTTTCTGGTGCACCAGAAAATGAACTAGATCAGGGAATAGGCAAAGGGACTTCACCTCGTTTGAGGCACTTGAGTCTCGCTGTCAACCGGCAGCTCGACGGCACATGGCACGCTGAGCGGTTCAAGCCTTTACGAGAAAAAGGAGATGAACAAAGTGCCGACGTGGTCATGCTCTCATGAGAGAACTTGAACCACGCATGAACGCAGTCTCAACACGCTAAAGCCCAGGCATGTGAAACAGTGATCGTGGCCGTCAAATGAGGACAGGAAACGACCGCATCCAGAAACACACGGTTTGAATGACTCTTGAAAAAGACGCAGTGTCAAACCGTTTCTGCTCTTTCAGGAAACTGCTCTCTCTGGTGCTGAAGCACCCAGGGATGACCGCGGCTACAGAAAAAAGGACGATAGTGCAAGCCTGATGTGAGCACATTCTCATTGAAGGCGCAACATTCTGAGCTGTGAAAACAGATGTTTTGCTCTCTGTGAGACCACAGCTAGTGCTGTCTGCGCTGTAACACCGACACCAGCTTTAAGAGGCGTTCTCCTCAAGAAGCAGACTCGTCTTATAAAGTTAAAACACTCAGATAAGATTGCAGTGCATGAACAGCATTGACCGTCTGTCTCCAAAGCGAAAGACAAAGATGCGACCAACTACTGCTCATTATATGCTCGCGCCGCGATGCACAGCAGCTGGTGCAATTATCGCATGCCAGTGTGCATTGGCTCATTTAGTTTACACTCGAAGTAGATTGGTTTCTCAAGCGAGAAACCCATTTCGCCAGTCATGACGGAAGTAAGAGTGACTGACGAAGGGGAACTATATTGTTTGTTTGATGCTAATTATATAATAAAAAGAAAAATGTATTAAACTAAATACAGTCTGTGCTTGCAAAGATAAAATGGCTCTATATGTTTATTTTTTTGTTTAGTGATTTCACATAGCTTCACATGCTTTCACATAACTATATATTATAATAAAATTAACATTACCTTGTTTTAACAGCGCTTTATATTGATATAACTCACGCCTACTGGAGCCTCATCAATAGGGCACGCATTCGCTGAACACCTCTGAAGTAAACTAACCCTTGAACAGAACCTGCTCCGGAGCTGCTATGGCTACTTACATACCCTGAAAGTTACCTCTGTTTTTGGAACCGAAAGTTGAGGTTATCCGCTTACTTACCCTTAAACATCCCCAGGTATGTCACACAACCTGGTTTCTGGTTGGCACAACCCTGGTTTTCTCGTTTTTCGCTTGCCCTCTGGATTGGTTTGTTTGTTTAGACTGATTTTCTATGCTCTGACCTTCAGAGTCATGGACTATTGTTTTAATGGACTATGACTTTGGATTGTGCTCTCAATAAACTGCGTTTGGTTTGTCAATCGTTGTGGTCAGTGCTGTCTGCAACCAAATCATAACAAACAGGGCCGGAGTGGGGCCACTTTTCAGCCCGAGAGTTTCAGGCCTAAGACCGGCCCACTTTTTCCATGGTGGTGGAAATTGGATAAATAAAAGCAACAGTTCAGCTCTTACTATTGTGTAAACATATTTTCCACTGGGGTAAACTGCACTGAACGGTTGAATGCGCTTACTCGATCTGCCATGTTTTTTTGTTTTGAAAAGTGTCTTATTTTACCCAGAATGCATTGCAGTGTAGTCCTACTTAAGATAGTCAGAGTCTTAAGTACTCTGTGCAACTGTCGGATTTAGATGTCTAGAAGTCTGACTATCTACTATATCTAAGCCATAGTCAAAGTCTATCTTTGTGAAACCGGCCCCAGAAGGGCATTGTGGTGGAGATTTTAAACTGAATATTATATTAACCATGTTTTTACATCTAACCATAAAGATATGAATTATACTAAAATCTCGTGATAAGTTCTAACACTTCCTTTGGTCCTATGTCTGAGGATGACTAAAACTTCCATTCCTGATTCTAACAATAAATCTAAATTGAGCTTACTTCCTTTTTCTCTAGTATGTAGCAGACAAACTCTAACCTCCTAACTTTTGACTTAATATAACTTTGGTAAAAGGAACTTTGAATTTGCCATGATATTTTGCTGATGTTACTAACAAAGGGTAATGAAAGGTTGGACTTGCAGAGCAAGTTAGTCATGATGATTCTGTTTTGAGATGTCTGAGTTTGAAAGCATGTGATAATGTATCATGACATTATAAAAACTGTTGTATTTGTGTTGACTGGTGGGATTCTCAATGGGATTTGTCTGAGATCCACCGGCCTTGCTTCTTCTAGGGAGATTCTCTGAGAACTGCTCGAGAACTCTCCTGGCCATGATTAAAGGATTTAAAGGACGTTTTCTGAGGTCTGCCTGTTATTCTCTGTTGCGCAACAGGTTAGACTAGGGAACCAAGTAAGTAAGTTAGAGTTTAGGGAACTCGGCCAGTTGTCGACGGAAGATGCAGGAGCCAGAGTATAAAGGTTATTGGGTGTCGATTTGGAGACGCTTGGGCGTCGATGTGTAGACGCCCCGGATATTTATTACGTGTCGACGTGTAGATGCTTGGGTGAAGACTGGGCACCCCAAATAAAAGAGAACTAAAGACCTTATTACCAATCAAAAGTGATAGTTTTCAATTAAAATAATTAGGTTCCAGGTATGCAGTTAGGTTTAGGGAAAAATCCACTACAGCATATACTAGGGGTGTCAGACTCAGATCAGGCAGTAGGCCGGATTTGTTGGAGTGAGATCTCATGGGGGCCGTCATTGTCATGGTCATTATCATTTTTCTGCATGGGTATCATATTGTGGTAATTTACTCCTTTACTACACCCACTTCTGAACAAACAATACATATTGGTTTATCATGTACCTTCATATACTGCACTTTCTTACATTAAATAACTTCAATTCATATTGTTTACTCTGGTATCCTCTCTACCTGTCCCTGTAGTCATGGTCTCCTCATTTTCAGCGGGGGACTGGCTTATCTGCTGCTCAGAAGCTACAAAAAATAATTAAGAGGTCATTTTACTGCATACACAGATCAAGCTTGAGTTTTGTTATCAATATTTGCAAAGTCTATGAATCGTCATATATTGGGTGATACAAAAAGGCTAATATTTTAATTAAATTTAATATTTTGCTTGTGAATAGGTTGACAACGCCACAACGGTATTAGCTGAATAATTACGTTGCAGCGTTGCTAATGCTAATCATTACTGAGCCTATCTCTATTTACCTGTTACCACTTGTGTTTGTCTTCTTGAAAATAAATCTGTAAGCTTGGCACATTTGGCCGCATGGCTTTCTTTTTTTCAACCTGGATTTTTCAGCCCCTCCTGGCCTCTTCCTCCCATCCATCCTCCCTGACACCTACCGTTACGGTAGGGCCGGCCCAGGTATCAGTAGCCTACCTGAGAAAACGTTTTGGAAAAGACGGGCTATGGACCCAACCAACTCTGGACTCAGGGGAGGAGAGAACTCCGTCACATGGAACAACCCTTGCAGAGGCTGCGCGCTGCAGTGTCAGAATGCGGAATGTGTGTAGCCTAATTTAAGAGAAGATAGACTAACGTGACAAATGTAAAAAAAAAAGAAAATCCTTGACCGGCCAGAAAGTGAAGCGACCCACCGGGAATTCTCCCACTTCTCCCGATTACCCACCCCAGGCCTGATAACAAATACACTGCTGTTCAAAAGTTTTGGATCGGTAAGAATTTTAATGCTTTTAAAAGAAGTCTCTTCTGCTTGCCAAGGCTGCATTTATTAGATTAAAAGTACAAAAAATCCCAGTAATGTTATTAAATATTATGACAATTTAAAATAACTGTTTTCTATTTTAATATATTTTAAAATGTAATTTTTTGCTGTGATCAAAGCTGAATTTCAGCATCATTACTCCAGTCTTCAGTGTCACATAATCCTTCAAAAATCATTCTAATATGACGATTTGATGCTGAAAAAACATTCATAATTATTATTATCAATGTTGAAAACGTGTACAACTTTTTTTTCAGGATTCTTTGATGAATAGTACTTTATATCCATGTAGAAAACAGCTTTTTTACATTGGAATAATATTTCACAATATTACTGTTTTTTTATTTTTAATCAAATAAATGCAGCAGAAGA
Organism: Siphateles boraxobius; assembly: GCF_051911475.1. Lineage (NCBI taxonomy): Eukaryota > Metazoa > Chordata > Actinopteri > Cypriniformes > Leuciscidae > Siphateles > Siphateles boraxobius. Next base: position 775,969 of record NW_027508748.1, on the reverse strand, counting down.
GACTTCTTTTAAAAACCTTAAAAACATTACCGATCCAAAACTTTTGACTGTATGTGTATATTCATGTATATTCATGTATTGCTTTGGAATCATCATTCGTCTCTTCCCAACTGCATAATTACACCAGCGATTCGTAAACGAATTGCCCGTGCTGGGCATGCGTGAGTCGTCTGCTGGCTGGACGGTTTTTAAGTGTTTATGTGAGGGGAGGGGGAAAAGGGGGAATTTTTTTTAATAATGTATTTTTAACTATGTATATTTCCTATAATTACTGAAGTATAATGAATACATATTATTATACAATACATATATAAATTTGTAAATAACCAGTTTACCTTTTTGGAGAAGGTTGGAAAATGGATAATTACCTGGCACTTATCATATCATATGCAATTGGAGACTATTGAAATCCTTTTTAGTAGAAGGAAATTCAGCCAAGTGCTCAATGTAAATATATATATAAAAAATGTTATTTTATATATCATATATACTCAGTGGTTCATGTAGGTTGTCTACAAACCGAAAGGTTGATGGTTCTATCCCCGGTTCCACCTGACCAAGTTTCGAGGTGTCCATGAGCAAGACACCTAACCCCAACTGCTCCCGACGAGCTGGATGGCGCCTTGCATGGCTGACACCGCCGTCGGTGTATGAGTGAGTGAGTGAATGGGTGAATGTGAGGCAATATGTAAAGCGCTTTGGTGGCCATTGGGTCAGTGAAAGCGCTATATAAATGCAGTCCATTTACCATTTATATATATATATATATATATATATATATTTTTTTTTTTTTTTTTTTTTTTTTTACACTTTGGGACGGTTTGGACTAAAAATAAAGAACCCTTGCGCTGGAGTGCTATTGTGACTGAGCCATCATTCTTGTGCCGAGAGCCTTCTAGCAACATGCCTCATCACATTAGCACTATGCTATTGTTTGGTTTTTAAATGTTTTTGATATATGGTGCAGGCTTAGAAAATGGTCTATTAATGCGGTTCATGGATTCTCGTCTGTGGAATGAGTCACTTCCGGTATTTTGTGGATTACTCGACACGGGTAAATTGGAATCAAAGATTTTTTTAAATTTGAGTACTTGAATTTATCAGGGAGTCGTGACAGTCCTAATTACATTCATTAAAACAATTAGTATTCTACATAATTACCATTCATTAATTTTAATAATACATCTGTGTAAATGAAGTGTAAGAAATAATATTTTTTGTGTGTTCAAGTGTTACATCTCATTTTCTTGAGTTGAGGTGATTGAGTGATTGATCTGTAAATGATTGAACATATTAGCTGCTCCTTAGTAACCTGATACGATCAACATTTTACACTCTTTACTTTAAACACAATCTCAGCATAGTCAGGACTTTAGTACATGAAGAACAAGATGAATTCATCCTTAATGACCATCACATCCATCTTTTTTCTATGATCATCTTTACACATTATTTAATGTGATCTGGATAGTGCTGTCAGTTAAACGCGTTATGAACGGCGTTAACGCAAACCCATTTTAACGGCGTCAATTTTTTTATCGCGAGATTAACGTTCTCTTTGGCCTAGCATAATTTGCAGTTTTTTTCACATGCTGTTGCAACAACTAACGTTAGAAAAACTACAACACCACACCGGATCTAGCTAGATGGGAAACAAAACAACAGGCACTCCGAAAAAACTTGTTTGGGCTTGCGAGCCGACCAAAGAGTAGTAGGCTAACGTTAGGTTTTGAGTGAATGGTGAGCACGAGACGCCGAAATGGATGCCAATAAGATTCTGAATGGAAAGTTTACTTTTAAAAAGTTACCAAATGGTTCCATTTACAAGACCAAAGTGATCTGTGTGTTTTGTAGTTTTGAACTGAGCTATCATCGCCGCATGTCCAGTCTGAAATACCACTTGATGTCCAAGTACACTTGCGAATTCTCTGTTAACTCTGGCTTTGACGAGGATTTATTTATTTTTCAATTAAAATATATGTATATATTTATTTTCATTTTAAATGCATTTTTAGGTTTCATTCAAATAATTACTGAACACTATTATTTATTACACACATAATTGTTTATGGACTTATTTATAAATGTATAATTTGAATGGATGACTTCAGACAGAAGCACATGGATACCACAACAAGAACAAACTTACTGCCAATCCACTTTTCCATGTTGATAAGTTCATTAAAATGATTAAAAATAATGGGACAAAAAGAAATCAAATAGATAAAAATGTGCGATGAATTGCGAGTTAACCCTCTGGGGTCTAATGTGTTTTCTTGGACCTGGAGGTGTTCTGACATGCTCTGACATTTGTGATTTTTTTCAGTTGGTTATAAACATATTAATGGCAAAGTTGTCATTACACGATATTTAGCAACTAAAACTTAAAGTTTCTGAAATAAGGCCACAAAAAAACGTACTTCTCAGATGGATCCGTTGCTCCTCGAAATGAATTTTGATTATTCCTCACAGCCTCGCAAGACAACGTAAAGTACTGTAATCTGATAAAATTTGGTGCGCTGATCTCATCTGATGGGCGTTTACACGTTTGCATGTGTTGCCTCAGATCATTTGCGTTTGAATAGCGCGTGCTCTCCGTGGGCGTGTCAAATTAAAAGTTAATGAGATTACATGAGAACGACTGACATCTCTCTCTTTTCATATAGATTACATAAACAGAGAATATTTGTTTTTGTTATGAATTAGATCATTTAAAAGTACAAACTTAAAGATATATTGCTCATGCCTGGGTGAATAGTAGTCGCTGAGTTTTGTTTAAGTTTAGAGACGTGCTAAAAAAAAAAAGCTCACTGTGACGGAGAGGCAGAAAGCACACCCTGTTTATTTTCTTTATTTTACAAAAGCACAATGTTTTATTTCGATTGTAATCGGACACATAAAAAAGTAGACATTTAAGAGTTTATTTTTTCATATTTCTTAAGTCTGTATGACCAAAAATGACGGCGTATTTTAGGTCTATTTTGCTGCTATGTGAAAAAAATCGAGTAAAACGCGCTGGCGCGTTTGTCGACCCCAGAGGGTTAACTATGACATTAATGCGATTAAATATTTTAATCGTTTGACAGCATTAGATATGAACAGTTTATATACGTTTTATATAAGCTTTCACTCTCACACAAACACACAAATAACATTGTGAATCTCACTTACATCAAACATGTTGATTTGTTTTATTTTTTAAATGATGAAGTCTGTTGATTTTGATCTGTGTGTCTGATCAGAGAGAGTGATGAGTGTGTCATTGTTCTCTACAGGTTTTATGATTGTGGTGTCACAGATGAAGGTTGTGCTGCTCTGGCTTCAGCTCTGAGATCAAACCCCTCACACCTGAGAAAACTGGATCTGTCTGAGAATAAACTAGGAGACTCAGGAGTGAAGCTGTTTTCTGCTGTTCTGGCGAATCCTCTCTGTAAACTGGAGGAACTGTGGTAAGATCATCTCTACCATAAAGACTCGGAGTGAATAAGTATTAATATGTAGATAGTGTATACAATATATCTTTGGCGTAAACCCCATCCGGTGGTTCAGCAACAGATTCCTGCTTGAACCGTCAGATCCTGCCGGCAGTAGAAGGCAGAGGTGAGGAGTCTACCTGAAGAGGAACATTTACATCTTCATATATTATTATCCCCAAAAGACAGTAAAACTAACAGTTAAATAAACCGAACTAAAAACAGAACTAACAGAAAGAGAAAGAGCAATAAACCTCTCTATATGAAGCATATAACCTTCCCAAAATAATTGCCCAAGTCATTTTCAAATGACTTAGGCAATTATTTTGGGATGGTGACGATATCCAAACTTCGTTCAAGCCGCTTATAACTGCTGTTTCTGTCTCTGTTTTTCTTGACAATAGTAGGCCTGGCATTTATTTTAACACAAAACCGTCTCTTTAAGACAACAAAAAACGAACTTCACTTTAGTGTCAGCCATTATACTGTGCTCGCGCGCGCACTCTTCAATATCACGTGCAAATGCAGCAAGCTGAAAATCCCTTCGCTATAAATAAAGCGCAAAAGAAACTAGGAGCATGCAACGTGGTAGTTCTGTTTAATTCAAGTATGATAGAACTGTTGCAATTCATTTATTTTGACAACTAGGCTAATACAAAGTTAAACATTCACTGTTTACTTTTCCGGTTGCAAGTTTTTAAAACAGACATTAGTCCTACACAGTCTAACTCAGAATTGTTGAAGAATCCATCTAAAAATCAATGAAGGTTGAATAATCTTTGAACTACAGTAGGTACTTTTATGGGGGGGGGGGGGATAACCAAGCTAACTAAACAAGTTGAAGTTTAGCTATATTCGCTGTGAGCCCCTTTACTAATATGCCTGGAGGTGAGGAATATTACACAAAAAAAAGTCAAATTCCCTCAGAAATTAATCTAATTCACTACTTTCTCAATTACAATGACAAGTTAATTGTATTTTGTTGTGTTGTATGCACTAAAATAGTCCAGTATATAGTCAAACTCATTTTTATGTTGAAATAAAGAGATTTCTGTTTCACCCCAGACTGGTTGCTGGCACCTGCCTGTTCCCTGATTGGCCAGCTCTGCCACTGTTCGGACTATGTGCCAAAATGTAGGTCATGCAGAAATATTTGTATAGGCCTACATATTATTTAAATGACGGACCTATAGGTTAGGTAGTTTTGTTAATAGTATTTATTCTTGCAAAATAAAAGGCTGATAACTTGCACTTTGTGATTAAGATGATTAAGAGAATGTAGGTAATAGTTCTGGTGGATGAAGGGCCCTTCCAGAGGTAAATCCTCTTATAGTCTTAATGAGGCCCTAATTATCCCCCAAAAGAAAGTAAAACCAACAGTTAAATAAACCGAACGAACTACAAACCAGACAACAGATGCAGGTTACAGTGAAGAGGTTTTTTTAAATCACAAATGTTTGGTGTAAATCAACTTGCTTTGTAATGCTTGTGAGCGTAAAAGCATGAGCATTGCCTCAAAATGTGTGTCTGCAGCTGAAAAGAGGGAAGTGGTGTGTTTTTCACCTGAACCAGGATTGTCACCATATCAGAATTATCACTACATGATTATCATAGCCAAAATAACACACAATAACAAAATATCACCATTTCTACCAGAAAGACTTGGGAGGCAAAAACACGTAACAAAGCATAAATTTATTAACAGCCCAGCAAGCAAGTATTGTGATATAAAGTTCTTTGGCGTAGGCCCCGTCCGTAACTCGCAATCCGATTATAACGGATTCTGTATTTCCTGCCTGAAGACGAAGACCCCCTGGGAGGTATGGGAAGGGACCATCCTGGTGGTGGGGAGGATGGAGGTGAATGTTGGCATCAGCATCTGTGAACTCAGACATGTGTAAATACCGATCTTTTATATTTGAGTATTGGTTAACACGATTGGTTAGAAGAGAAAGTAATAAATCGTAACGTAACAATCGATTCTTCCTTTGCAGAACTTACGCTAAAGCTTCCATATCTTTGGAAATCTTGAAAAAAAAAATAATGCTATCAGTCAAATTCATCTTTACTTTATTTTGTGTTATTTCTGAAAAAGAAAAAAAATTAACATACAAAAGGAAAAATAACACTTAATGGTGACCAGTTTGAAATAATGGTAACACTTTATCACAAGTATACAGTAACACAGCGCTTACAACTAATTTTCAAACTATTAGTTTATAGTTAATGTATAGACCTTAAGTAACCCCGCCCCTTTTCAAATAATTTTTTTAGCAGTCACTTGTCGCCACCTTGTGGCGAAACAATGTAATCGTTAAATGCATTATTTTAAGCACTGAGTTTCTATTAAAAGCTGATTTACTCCATTTTGATCGCTACTGTAGACATCAGTGTTTATATTTAAACTTTAAACTTTTATCCCAGTACTTCTATAGTAATTTGAACTATTGTATCACAGGAATAATGATACTATTATGAGGTTGAAAAGACCCTTTGTGAAGCTGTTTCATGACAACTCTCTCTGGGCAGCCCCACCCAGATTTGAATGTTGCGATATGATTTTGTCAAAGGTTTAATAGACCAATGAATTGGAAGAAGATCGTGTGGGTGTTTGAATGGAGATCACGGTATTTTAAAGATTAATCGTACAGCTCTACTGTCTTATCTCTCTCTCTATATGAGAAGCGCGAGGGCTTTTCAGTGCATTCAGTCTCACGCCGCTTCCACGCGTCCACTTGAAAGGGATATTACGACACTCATAGATAACGACACATTTCATCCTCTGTTGGAACAAATGTGGCTAACTTCTGTCAACCCTGTCTATAAGCAAGGACAAAAATAAATCAAATTAATTTGAATCAATATCAATTCTGGAATAAGAAAAATCTCATTTAAAATTGTAATAAAAAAAATCGCGATAGTTTGGTGAATCAATTTTTTTTCTCCCAGCCCTAACACACACACACATTCCTTAAAATGTTTACAAATACATTAAGCACACACACACACACACACACACACACACACACACACAAACATTGGTTTTCCATGTTCTATGGGGACTTTCCATTGAAATAATGATTTTTATACTGTAAAAAATGTATATTCAATACCCTAATCCTAACTGATGTATTTTAACAATGTGAACTATTTAGTATTTGTATATATTTCATATTGACAGCATTATGTATTTTATTTTTAAAGTGTTATGTTTATCTTTGAATATAGGCTTAATGTGTGTCATTGTTCTCTACAGGTTGAGTGATTGTGGTGTCACAGATGAAGGTTGTGCTGCGCTGGCTTCAGCTCTGAGATCAAACCCTTCACACCTGAGAAAACTGGATCTGCATACAAATAAACTGGGAGACTCAGTGTAGCTGCTATCTGCTGTACTGGCGAATCCTCTCTGTAAACTGGAGATACTAGGGTAAGATCATCTCTACCATAAAGACTCGGAGAGAATAAGGATTGATATGTAGATGGTGCATACAAGGCAAGGCAAGGCAAGTTTATTTATATAGCACATTTCATACACAATGGTAATTCAAAGTGCTTTACATAGAAGAAATTAAAATAATCAAAAGAAATCAGAATAATTAAAACAGTTTAGAATAAAAGATAAAATACAGAAATCAGAATAATTAAAACATAAAATAAAATACAGTGCAAACAGTCGGACGAACAGTGGCACAGTGCTCATTCAGTAAATGCACAGTTAAACAGATGTGTTTTGAGTCTGGATTTGAATGTGACTACTGTAGGAGCACATCTGATCTCTTCTGGAAGCTGGTTCCAGCTGCGGCTGGCATAGTAGCTAAAAGCAGACTCGCCGTGCTTCGAGTGAACCCTTGGTATTTCTAGCCGATGTGATCCTAATGATCTGAGTGATCTGTTGGGTTTATATTCACTGAGCATATCTGCAATGTATTGAGGTCCTAGGCCATTGAATGATTTATATACCAGTAATAATACTTTAAAATCAATCCTAAATGTAACTGGCAGCCAGTGTAAAGACCTGAGGACTGGTGTGATGTGTTCATATTTTCTGGTTCTGCTCAGAATCCTAGCAGCAGCATTCTGTATGAGCTGCAACTGTCTTATGGTCTTTTTGGGAAGGCCAGTGAGAAGTCCATTACAATAATCCACCCTACTGGTGATGAAAGCATGCACAAGTTTTTCTAAGTCTTGACTGGAAACAAAGCATCTAATTCTTGCAATATTTTTCAGGTGATAATATGCTGATTTAGTTATTGCTTTGACATGACTACTGAAACTAAGGTCTGACTCCAGAGACACACCCAGATTCCTGACTTGATTTTTAGGTGTTTGACCCCTAGACTGAAGGTATGCATTCACCTTGAGAACTTCATCTTTGTTTCCAAACGCAATGACTTCAGGCCCGGACCCTACAATCAGGCCCGGACTGGCCATCGGGAGCACCGGGAGATTTCCCGGTGGCCTGGCGACTAATTTGTCGTAATTTTTACCAGCGTTTTTATTTTATTTTATTTTATTTTATTTTTTTATATTACTACCTTTACCAGTGATCATTTTCGAATTCGTTATTCAATAAATTTATTATTAATATTAATAAAAATATTAAAAAATAAAATCACAAATCTGTTAGTCTTGACTGGCAAGACTTTATGCCTCAGCCAAACGGTTAAACAGAAAATGCGAGCAACACCCGATGATGGAGAGAAAACGGCCAGGTGGAGCAGAGAGGGAAAAGAAAAAGAAAGCACTCCAAGAAGAAGCAGCAAAATGGTGCAAAATTACTGACCTGTTCAGGGCTTCAAGTGCTGGTCAGTTTCATCTGTAAATAGCCTACTGTAACGTTACTTTTTTCTTCGTTAACTTAGTATTAAACTGCTAGCAAATGTAAGCGATAGCGCCCCTATTACTATCGTCTACATTCGTGGAGAAATTAAAACAAATGAGTGAAACAGCACACAGAACACTCACAGAAGAAATCTGAGGTAAAAATTCTATTTGTTGTTTTTTTTATAACATATGATTTAGTTTAACATAACACAACTAAGGGAGCTGTTTCGCTGAATATTATCACGATTGGAAATGTTACATTGAATTTATTGTTCAGTAAACAAGTAGCGTAGTTAATATTTATTATTGTTACTTAAATTTTAGACACCAACAATATTAATTGTTTTTGTTCTATTGCACCGACGAAAATATTTCCAAAGGAACAGCAACAGCAGCGCGGTGTTTTGTTACTGAATGATTCAGTGTTTTGAACGAATCTTTTGTATGAATGACTCAATAACTCAATAATTAAGACGGTCACTTGCCGCCACCTATTGGTGGTTTAGTTTAATGTTTGCATTTTTTTTATTTGTATATTCAAACATTTATTTAAAAGATCTCATAACATTATTTATTGCAGTTGTAATTTTGCAGTGCAAATTATCTAATTTGATGGGTAACAGCCCTATAGTGTCTTATTAATATGACTGAATTTTTGATCAAATGTAAGAATTTGACATGAAAGATGATGCATACATTTAATAAGGTTATAAAAATATTTGTATTCATAATTTTATTAATAAATTTTATAAGATGTATTTAATAAATGTATTTTATTAAAAAGTCTTATGCAACCTGCTGACCTTCTAAGCTAACATTTTTGTTTGACCGCTCTCCTGCAGTCTATATACATTTATGAGTGTGAAGTAGAGAGGTAGAAACAGCTTTGGACTTCAAGAGTAAATGCTTGTATAACGTTAAGTGCACAGACCCATTTGATATTAGGACTGCTTTACTTCTAGGTCGGTTGTTTATGTTTTTATGTTATGGTTATACTGTTAAATAAATGTAATTTGAGGGGGGGGGGGGGGGTGCAGGGTTGTCCGTGTTTCAAATTTTATTTGGGTGCATAGCATGGCCTGGATCTGTGTAGGATTTCCAGGCCTGAAATTGTGTCCCAGTTCGGCCCTGCATACAATATATCTTTGGCGTAAACCCCATCCAGTGGTTCAGTGACAGATTCCTGCTTGAACCGTCAGAGTCTTCCTGAAGAGGAACATTTACATCTTAGCATATTATAATCACCCAAAAGAAAGTAAAACTAACACATAAACCGGAAAAACTACAAACCAGAAAACAGATGAAGGTTACAGTGAAGAGTCTTTTTTTAAAGCATAAATGTTTGGTGTAAATCAACTTGCCTTGTAATGCTTGTGCAAATAGACCCTTGCAAAATCGTGAGCATTGCCTCAAAATGTGTGTCTGCAGCTGAAAAGAGGGAAGTGGTGTGTGTTTCACCTGAACCAGGACTGTCACCATATCAGATTTATCACTTCATGATTATCATGGCCAAAATAACACACAATAACGTCTCAGGTTACGACTGTAACCTGTTCCCTGAGAACAGGGAACGAGACACTGCGTCGAATTACGCTTTGGGGAACGCCTTATGTGTGACAGGTGTCTGAAATCACTATCAAATCACGACAATCATATTGACTGGCGACAGCCGTGAATCATTAACGATGAATGATTAACGTGCGACCAGGATGTATATGAGGGCGCCTTGCAAACATGACAACTTGTTTACGCCCTTAACGTCTGAAGGGACTCTTTGGTAGGCAGGCCCTGAGCCATGGTGAGACGACGCGGTGGCTCCTTCCCTGTTCTCAGGGAACCAAGGTTACAGTCGTAACCTGAGACGTTCCCTTTCGAAAGGGAACTTGCACTGCGTCGAATGACGCTTTGGGGAATGATATACCCACGCCGCTATGCTAAGGGGAGTGCATGCCCATTGGCAGTGACAACTGTCAGAACCAGCAAATTCAAATGAAATGCCAGAACCACCCACCCTCAGGTCACACTGGGCTGTCAGTGACAGCATTCCCTGTGGTCATAGCCCCTATACGCTTGACAGGAAAACCTCCATAAACTTTGTTTATTGAAAAGGCCTACCTGGGCCTCCTCAAGGGCCTAGGACCACAGCTTCAAATTAGAAGGGGAATGTGGCTAGTGTAAGAAAAATTGAAGTGGATGTCGAAGATCTCAAAAATGAAGTTTAATACAGAATAGCAGTGTCAAGTTACACGAAGCACCTTGGGTTCATCGGCGTCAGACTGAACCCAGAACATTCAAATCTTAAACCTTTTATCCTGTTACTGTTTACCACTCTTAATGTAAATGAAGTTGCTCTTGTTGTAACAGCTGTGTTCTGAACTTCTGTATGTTAAGAAATAACAAATTCGTCTTCTCTCTCAGCATGGAGCTGAAGCTCTGTCTTAAATGTAAATTGAGGATAACAACAAAAGTGGTCCCTCTGTGCCCACATCTTTGATATTCTCTCAAATAAGTTTAAGGTGATAACATCTATTTGAAGTCCCTATAATCAAGATGGTTCTCGAATACCCGCTGCTGCTCCCACGCTATAGGTGATAACCGTGACTCTGTGATACTATTTACATATTACTGAGATTGGAAGGAATTGTTTCTATGATAAATAAGCTCTTTTAAGTGAAGCAACATTTCAATATATATATTGGAGTGGAAGTTGGATCGGAGCAGACTATAATTTCTTATTCTAGGGAACTCAAAGGAGCCCCAGCCAATCACTATTCAGGGGAAAATACTCACCCAAAATGCCACCAGTAAGGCCTGACCCGGCGGCACTTACATTGGACACTACAGTCTGGCCAGCTTCGTGTCTGTCTGAAGACAGAGCCTCTGGACTACTTGCCTTTAGGTAAGGCATCCATCCCGAGTGACTGCGAAGCTGACAGTGAACCACTCTGCCAAGATCTCAGAGATGAGGTTTCCTGGAGAACATGACTCAGCATAGTGCTTACAGCCCTTGCTAGTGAAGGCAATTTCTCTGCTCAATCCAAAGATCTACCCAGCATTTGTGTTTTAAAACACTGAGGAGGCCTGACAAGGCCTAAGGGCTGATCTAACTGGGAGGCCTCACGAGAGGCCTACAACGGTCTGACCAGACTCAGGAGGCAGAATACTAGGGATGGGTATCGTTAAGGTTTTACCGGTCTTGCTACTCATACTGCTCGATACTGCTTATCAATTCGGTACTTTAACAGTATTCTTATCGGTTCTTTTTTTACATTTTTTTATCTGAGTGATAAAAAGTGACAGGCCTAGCTTTATTCTTTTCACGGCTGACAGGATAGACTCTATGCGTGCCGGTGATAGGCATGCCCGCATCAACATAGAATCCCAAACCACGCCCAGATAAGTGGTCCTCTGTTGTGAAGAAAGCACACTCTTTTTGGCGTTTAACCGTAACCCCAACTCTCTCATGTGGGTGAGAACGACATCTCGATGCCGAACCACCAACTGATGCGACTGAGCTAGAATCAACCAGCCGTCGATGTAGTTCATGATGTGAAAACCCTGCAGACGCAGTGGGGCCAGAGCTGCATCTACGCATTTTGTGAAAGTGTGGGGTGATAGTGCTAGCCTGAACGGAAGAACTCGATTTTGGTATGCTTTGCCTCCGAAAGCAAACATCAGGAACTTCCTGTGATATGGAAGGATGGAAATGTGGAAGAATGCGACCTTGAGATCTATTGTGACAAACCAGTCCTCGGATCTGATCTGTGGCACGATTTGTCTCTGTGTTAACATTTTGAACTTTAGATGCATGACTGATTCGTCCAGAACTCTCAGATCCAAAATGGGACGCAACCCCCCATCCTTCTTTGGAACGATGAAATACCAACTGTAAAATCAGGTTTGCCTGCTGGAGGGAGGAATATGTTCTGTGGCTCTTTTTTCCAACAGGGTTTTCACTTCTAGTTCCATTACCAGAACCTGCTCGGGGTCCACCACGGTTGATAGGACCCCCATAAACCTGGGCGGGCAAGAACCGATCTGTATTTGATAACCATTTTCTATGGTCTGCAGGACCCAATGAGAAATATTTGACAGTAGCTTCCACGCTGTCAAAAATTCTACTAGAGGTACCAGCCTCTCGAGACTGGCTTCTGGATTTTGTTGTTGTTGTGCAATCAGTCGGATGCCCTGTAACGGCGAACCAGCAGGAAACGACCTAACTGACGGCTCTGGGACCCTCCTCGGAGGGGGCGGGCATCCCAGGACCACTATGTTTCCGGGTGGACCCTGATATATGTGCTCGCCAGAGTCTGCTGCGACCTGAAGCACATGAGGTGGTAGGGTTAGCATAACGGTCCCCTGAAGGCACCGAAGGGTGATGGGCACTGTATAATGAGGTGTTGACCGCTCTGCCTCGGTGGGGACTGCCCTCATTGGCCTACGCTAGCGTTTCTCAACGGGGGCGGTACCGCCCCCTTGGGGGCGTTTGGACAGTGTCGGGGGGCGTTGGGAACGAGGCAGCTGAGAGGGGGGCGCTCAGGCACAAATGGGGGGCGTTATGTCTGACTGTGGCACTATATACTCACTGTTATTATCACAACTTTTTTAAGCCTCTGACAACACATACAATGTTAATTTGAATGCATGGGCGTTTTAGGTACAGCATTGATTTCCACGCTGCTGCTCAAATCCATTCCACCTTCATTCGGAGTCCCACCAGGCCAGACGATCCAATACGCACGTGCAGTCCCAAGCGCGAGTCTCAGGTTCCTATGAGAATATTAATATAAAATATCATATCGTAGAACATGTAGCCTACCGGTATATGAAATAGTAGCCTAGGCGTCATTTAGCCTACAGGGCGGTTTTGAAACACTTTTAAAACATCTCGCGGCACGGATGTACCAATACAAATAAAACATATCCAGTTAACTAGCAGCATTCGTTTCATTCGTTTGTTAAATAAGAGACGATCTAGCGCTGAAATGTGTTGTCTTCACTCGGACGCGCACTTCAGTCCGTTACGGAAAGTGAAAGTCTCCCTAAAAGATGTAAGAAATAAAAAAGCGAAACGGATGTATACTATTTTTGAATCCCTTTCTTTTTGGAATTTTTTGTAATGTTTCCCCTTATAGTTTTTTTTCTTTCTGTCTATTGTTTCTTTGATGCTATTATGAATGTAATAGATATAATACTATGTGATCCTCCGTATGTGTATGTTATATATTGTTCTTGTTATGCAATAAAAAAAAAGAGAAAAAAAAAAGAAAGTGAATCAGGACATCATCACATCTTTGTATACATTTTTATTTATTTACATCAGTAAGCTAACGTTACAAGACATCGTCTTTCAAAACATTACCTGCGCAAAAGAAAAAAAAAAGAATGAGTCATTCGCACTTTTGAAAATGCCCTTCCGAATGCGTCTCTGTCCGACATAATTCCATAGCGTCCATGTTTTAATGTAAAATAAAATTATGTCTGTGTTAATTAATTAATATTTAAATGTTGCTAGTAGCCCACTCAGACTTGTCCCGGCTAGTTACCGGCAAATTATCTCCATGGCAACGCTTCAAAACAAATGCCGCAGCCGGCAGAGTGGTAGAAAGAATGTGTCCAATCAAAATGTACACAAGCTTCGCGGTTTAAGATTAATGTGTCCAATCAAAATGCACACAATCACGTAAACTAAAACAATTTTGACATCAAAACACATTTAAACATCATGGCGGAAAACAAGAAGAAGTGCAGACAGTATAGTGTCGAGTATATTAAATATGGATTTATTCCCTCACCCACGAACATCCAGCTCCCTATGTGCCTGCTTTGCCAGCAGGTTTTTTCTAACGAGGCAATGAAACCGTCCCGTCTTAAGGAGCACCTTACTAAAATTCACCCGGATAAGGCATCCAAGGATCGCTGTCGGCTGAAAACCTCTCCATCTCCGCTGTAAAGCGGATGCGCCTTTAGAGAGAAATGCACCTTTCATACGGGTATTTGCTTTCGATCAGATTTTTTTAGTTTAAAAGTGGACATTTCAATATAGGTAGGCTATATTTTGTTTGTTCATATTTGAGACGCGCTCCAGTTCATCAAAGTGCGCCTGATAGTTTGATTTTATTTACAAAAGCACATTTTCTTGTTATTGTGAGTTTAAATAAAAGTTGCAAATTATGTTTTTTTTTTTTTTTTTGTATGACCAGAAATTATATAGCTAGTATTTTCAGTTGTTTCCACTGTTGATAGGAAAATGCACGTGATCGTGCCTGCATGCAGCAAGCGCCACACTCCGCACACACACTTGGATATGCGTAAACATCTTGTGTTTATTTGTGATAATCTTACTACTAACTACTAACTTGTATTGTGAGAGACATTTGAAGAATTGCTTTGTTGTTCTTCTTTTTTTTTGGATAAAAGCGTCTTCTACATAGCCCAAATGTAATAATAATAATGGTAATAATGGTAATTATTATTATTTGCGTTTATAACTATAAATTAGTTAACTGAAGACATAATATGTTAACCGACGCCTCGGTTGAAAACATCTCAACTTTTCAGAATGCCGCAAGTGCACAGCAAGTCATAATGACAAAACCCATCTGATCAGCTTCGGCCTTTCCGTAACAACATCGAACGCTCGGCCGGACAGCTGATCATAGCTGTACAGGGCAGTTTTTTTTTTTCTCATCTCCATAAATATATCTACTAGTAAAGCTAATGCAAGGGCTAGAAATCAATCAATCCTTTGTATCAAATGCAATGAATCCTCGTCATCATGTCATGGAGAGCGCAGTTCATGCTTTCTTAGCAACAACAGACGGGAGCGCAAGCGCTTGTGGAAAGGAGAAAACGATGCGGCCCTTATGTACACTTATTAGGTGTACTTTAGTAATTCAGAATAAGACAAAAGCACGGTTTTGAAAATGGATATACTGACTCAATACATAAATGTTTCACAATTTAAATACTTAAAGTTACGGATTTCATAATAATAATAATGATAATTATAATTTTAAGAAGAAAATAAGGACGTCAATCATACACATTATTATTGTTTTTATTATTATTATTATAACAGAATGATAATCAGCATACATTCAATAAAGACATTTAGCCCTTTTTTGGTGGTGGTGGGGGGCGGTCAGGGTTCTGGATCTTGGAAAGGGGGCGCTGGGCCAAAAAAGGTTGAGAACCACTGGCCTACGCCCTTGGACGTGAGGACCTTTTCCCCGCACCCTTCTTAGAAGCCTTTGAAGACTGCGGTTGAGATCGCTTTCCGTGTCCCCAGTCTTTTTGGGGGAGCATGGGAAGCAACACTCTGCTATTGTATGGCACAGTGTGAGTGTGCCATACAAACCTCCTCGACAACCGAATTCACTGCATTGCTGGAGAGGCCAGATGGTGACAGAGGTCCATCCATTAAAAAGTTTTTATTCTTTTCCTTTATATTACTGATAGTTTTACCCGTTCGCAAACAGCGTTCGCGGGAAGAAATGGTTAAGGGAAGACGCTGATTCAGGGGAGAGATAGCTCGTGAGCATCTCTTCCACCTGTGGCATCTCCCCATAACCGTGCTCTTTATAGTTAGAGATAGAGGAATACTGTTATGTTTGTGGACTATAAATTCTATATGAAACTGGTTTATTACACGATCTCGACACCTCGATGTGGAGATCGGGGAAAACCGGAAGGCCCCAGCGTTGAGATTGTGAACGAGAGGGCAGGAAGCATTCGTCTAGCTTGCTTTTTGATCAAACTTCCTGCTTGTCATCCGGCAAATTGATGCTTAATCTTTCAACAGCTCTCGTTACAACCTCAACAAGCTCCTCAAAACCATGAGCCCTCAGTATCTCCTACTTCGACACAAACAACATCCAGTTCCTTGGAACTGGATAGCTGCAGTGTCTGTCCTTCTATCAGGGCGGAAGAAACCGTAGTGCGTGCTTCCAAACCCTGAGAGAAGGCACTGGATCTATCAGGTGGAGGCAGAGATAAGGCTGGGCCCGT
This sequence comes from Siphateles boraxobius, assembly GCF_051911475.1. Taxonomy (NCBI): domain Eukaryota; kingdom Metazoa; phylum Chordata; class Actinopteri; order Cypriniformes; family Leuciscidae; genus Siphateles; species Siphateles boraxobius. The sequence continues at coordinate 759,662 of NW_027508748.1, read as the reverse complement.
CTCTAACCTCGCTGATACATCCATTTACGAACCTCAAGTCTGAAGCCTCTGCTGTGCCTCGGCAGAAGCAGGACCCGAGCCTTGGGGAACGCGAGCCTGAGTGTCCTCGCGAAATAACGCCAGACGGAATCACCCTCGAGCGACGACTGTGCATGCTCCTCACCCAAACATGCAACACACAGAACATATGTGTCCACAACCGTTATATAGCTGTCACGACACACACACTCAAACAGGTAGATCCAAGTGCAGTATTTAAAAGGGTAATCCTTAGTCGTAAACATCCAGGCAATGGTTCAAAATCCATACAAAGGCAGTCCAAAACAAGAAACAAACAGGAAACAGACCTCTGAAGTGCAGTGACAATAAACAAGGATCCCATGACAAACACTAAACGGGCAGGGTATTTATACACACAAAACTAACAATCATGATGGGGAACAGCTGGCTGCAATGAATTGTGATGAGCAGACAAGGATTGTGGGAAAGGCAGTTTCTAATGTGACTCACACCGTGGGGGAAGAGGACCTTTAGTGGTGAAACAGGGAAACACAAACCAGACACTGTAACAATAGCGTGGGCAGGGGTGCACACACAGTCTGAACTGCTGCTGCTTACTCGCCATAACTTTTTATATATATAGTGACAATACAACACCAAATAGACAAGAGATAGTTTTACACAAAGCACTTGTGAAGACACAGAAGCTAGCGCTGCTTTGTTTGGGCAGGCTTTATAGTTTCCTGGTTCATGACGTCACCTGCCTCTGACGTTCCGCCACACCATTGGCCTGATTTTAAATGTGCTTCAAGACATCATCACGCAAAGCGTGAACCTTAGCGTAAATCGACGCAGCGCGAGGAAACACTTTTTTTTTGAGAGAGACGTTCTGCCACTTAACTCTCCGCTGATAACATATTTTATATGAATGAGCAGTGGCCACAAATGTTCTCACAATGAGAGGAAACCTACTCAATAAACATAGTTTTACAACTAGAATGAATAGTGGCCCACCTCACTTTATCTTACATATGACAACAAGGGAAGCCATCCATACTCACAAAAGAAGCCCATACAACTGGTGCTTCTCTTTCCTTTCTATTGTTCTAGCCACCTAACAAGGGAACTTCAGGGCCTTAATAATCCCAAAATGTTACCTTGCCGTATGACATAGACTTGACCCCATAATTAAATACAGGGAGCAAGGTCTGTAGAGAGATACATTTTAGTGTTATTTGCACACAGAAATTACTCTTTAAAAAGACCAACTCAGCTCACCTGCGGCTTACAGAATGAAGACTCACCAAACAGTTCTTTGTGAACATGGGGTCTACCGCCTTACACATACCTGAAAGAGGCGTTCTCACCAACCAAGCCAAGGCGGGCCATGAGAACACTGATCTCATCATGGGCCCAACCTCAGGCCTGATGTAAGAAGTGCCTGGGGGTTGGAGAAGAGGGGATAGAGCTTTGTTATTCTTCTTATATTCACGCCCTCAGAGAAGGTGATCCATCACCTACGCTGTGTGCGTTTGTGCTGGATCACCTTCCTCAGATCCCTCTTCTTGTGGGAGTCTCGCCTTCTCTGTGACCTACTCCTCCACGGAGGGTTATGCACGAGAGGCAACACTGGTTCTCTGGCCTTATCTACGGTCCTCAGACTGTGAGGGGCCAGGCCCTCCTTGCCTGGGCGTGGATGCTGATCTCAGCGGTATGCAAGTCCTAAATGCAGCTGAGCGCACCTTCTCCTCTCTAAACTTTCCAACCACTGCCTCCACGGAGGTGCCAAAAAGTTCAGAGGGTGGAACCGGTGAATCAAGGAGAATGCCTTTCTCTTTCTCCCTGATGTCGGCCGGATTCAACCACAGATGTCTCTCCATGGCCACTATCACCATTTTTAGTGCATTCAGTCTCAAGTCGCTTCCATGCGTTGACTTGAAAGGGATATTACGTCACGCATAGATAACGTGACACATTTCATTCTCTGTTGGAACAAAAGTGTCTAACTTCTGTAAACCTCGTCTATAAGCAAGAACAAAAATAAAGCAATTTAATTTGAATAAATATCGATTCTGTAACAAAGAAAAATGTATTTTAAAATCGCAAATAAAAAAAATCACGATAGTTTGGTGAATAAATTTTTTTCTCTCAGCCCAAACACACACATACGTTCTTTAAAATGTTTAGAAATATATTAAGCACACGCACACACACAAACACAACACACACACAAATTGGGTTTCCATGTTTTATGAGGACTTTCCATAGAAATAATGATTTTTATACTGTACAAAATGTACAGGTCCTTCTAAAAAAATTTGCATATTGTGATAAAGTTCATTATTTTCCATAATGTAATGATACAAATTAAACTTTCATATATTTTAGATTCATTGCACACCAACTGAAATATTTCAGGTCTTTTATTGTTTTAATACTGATGATTTTGGCATACAGCTCATGAAAACCCAAAATTCCTATCTCAAAAAATTAGCATATTTCATCCGACCAATAAAATAAGTGTTTTTAATACAAAAAAAGTCAACCTTCAAATAATTATGTTCAGTTATGCACTCAATACTTGGTTGGGAATCCTTTTGCAGAAATGACTGCTCCAATGCGGTGTGGCATGGAGGCAATCAGCCTGTGGCACTGCTGAGGTGTTATGGAGGCCCTGGATGCTTCAATAGCGGCCTTAAGCTCATCCAGAGTGTTGGGTCTTGCGTCTCTCAACTTTCTCTTCACAATATCCCACCGATTCTCTATTGGGTTCAGGTCAGGAGAGTTGGCAGGCCAATTGAGCACAGTAATACCATTGTCAGTAAACCATTTAACAGTGGTTTTGGCACTGTGAGCAGGTGCCAGGTCGTGCTGAAAAATGAAATCAGATGGAAGCATGAAATGCTCCAAAATCTCCTGATAGCTAGCTGCATTGACCCTGCCCTTGATAAAACACAGTGGACCAACACCAGCAGCTGACATGGCACCCCAGACCATCACTGACTGTGGGTACTTTTCCCTGGACTTCAGGTATTTTGCCATTTCCTTCTCCCCAGCCTTCCTCCAGACTCTGGCACCTTGATTTCCGAATGACATGCAAAATTTGCTTTCATCCGGAAAAAGTACTTTGGACCACTGAGCAACAGTCCAGTGCTGCTTCTCTGTAGCCCAGGTCAGGCGCTTCTGCCACTGTTTCTAGTTCAAAAGTGGCTTGACCTGGGGAATGCGGCACCTGTAGCCCATTTCCTGCACACGCCTGATGTTTCTACTCCAGACTCAGTCCACTGCTTCGCAGGTCCCCCAAGGTCTGGAATCGGTCCTTCTCCACAATCTTCCTCAGGGTCCGGTCACCTCTTCTCGTTGTGCAGCGTTTTTTGCCACACTTTTTCCTTCCCACAGACTTCCCACTGAGGTGCCTTGATACGGCACTCTGGGAAAAGCCTATTTGTTCAGAAATTTCTTTCTGTGTCTTACCCTCTTGGTTGAGGGTGTCAATGATGGCCTTCTGGACAGCAGTCAGGTCGGCAGTCTTACCCATGATTGCGGTTTTGAGTAATGAAACAGGCTGGGAGTTTTTAAAAGCCTCAGGAATCTTTTGCAGGTGTTTAGAGTTATTTAGTTGATTCAGATGATTAGGTTAATACCTCGTTTAGAGAACCTTTTCATGATATGCTAATTTTTTGAGATTGGAATTTTGGGTTTTCATGAGCTGTATGCCAAAATCATCAGTATTAAAACAATAAAAGACCTGAAATATTTCAGTCAGTGTGCAATGAATCTAAAATATATGAAAGTTTAATTTTTATTACATTATGGAAAATAATGAACTTTATCACAATATGCTAATTTTTTGAGAAGGACCTGTATATTCAATCCCCTTATCCTAACTGATGTATTTAATCAATGTGAACTAATGAGTATTTGTATATATTTCATATTGACAGCATTATGTTGTTTATTTTTGAGTGGTCATGTTTATCTTTGGATACAGGTTTAATGTGTGTCATTGTTCTCTACAGGTTGAGGGATTGTGGTGTCACAGATGAAGGTTGTGCTGCTCTGGCTTCAGCTCTGAGATCAAACCCCTCACACCTGAGAGTACTAAATCTGTCTAGGAATAAACTAGGAGACTCAGGAGTGAAGCTACTGAAGGATCTGAAGGATGATCCACATTATAAATTGGAGACACTAGAGTAAGAATAGTTTTTAACGATCTTCATCATCACATTATCATTTAAAGTTGAAATGGCTGTTTTACTCGCTGGAAATAAAATGAAATTGTACCAGGTTCAGTAACACCGTGTGTGTGTGTGTGTGTGTGTGTGTGTGTGTGTGTGTGTGTGTGTGTGTGTGTGTGTGTGTGTGTGTGTGTGTGTGTGAGAGAGTATTTTGTCTGAGATCATCAGATAATGAGTCTTAAATTCAGCTTCACTTTCTGTAGGTCTCTGAACTTTAAACTGTTTAATATGAGTTTAATTCTGCTCTGACTATTTTCAGACTATTTTCAGATTTCCCCCTGTAATTGTCTCTAAGTGTGTGATAATCTGAGATTTGGGTTGTTTTTTAACTGATATTAAATTTGTAGTGTAAAAATTTCTGCTGGTTCTGTATCAGCTCTCTGTTGTGTGAAAGTGACCTTTCATGTCCTTTTGATTTTGTAAAGTGACTTTGAGCATCAGATATAAACTATATTATCATGTTTGAGAATTAATGTATGTAGATTATCTAATTAGTTTTCTTATATAAAGATGTGACATACATAATATCTCATACTGCATATGTGACTGTGTGTGTGTGCGTGTGTGTGTGTGTTTTATTTTAGGTATTAGATGACAGTCTGATCTTATGATGATCATTTGATGGTGAATAAGGATCCACTACAGACACTCACGTTCAACAGAATCAACAAAGACTAAAGATACAGTGACTTCACTGTTATAAATTAATCCTTCATTTAGATTTCAACAATCCTCTGTAAGACCTGATGTGGCAGCAGTGAAACACCTTTTATTTCACAGCAAATTACAGTTTCTCATTCATAGATTAACCATTTTATTTGTATAAACACACAGTATAAACTGAAAAAGTTTAAATATAGAGCCTGAATTTGTTTGTCTTGTACCAGCAGAGGGAGACAAAGACTAATTAAAGACTAAGTTTTCATAATTATGAGGGAACAGTTCAAGCTCACTTTCAGAAAACAAACCATGGAGTGTGCTTGAGTGTACACATGATGTTTTTAATAATAGTTTATTACATTTGTATTAAAGGGGTCACATGATGGGTTTTCGTGTTTTCCTTTTTCTTTTGTGTGTTATGTAGCTGTTTGTGCATGTATAAGCATCTGCAAACTTACAACGCTCAAAGTCTCCTACAAAAAATGTATTGTATCTAATGCCCGGTACTTACTGTATGATTTTGCGATGTTCCAGACGAAAGATGAGCATCGTCAAACAATCGTTGTGATTTCTGTGGTCGTGGTTCCTAATCGGTATTTTAATCAAAGATAGCCTGTGATCATTTTCTGACAGTGTTGTGATCATCTAAAAGTGTGTTTGCTGCTACGACCTACATCTACTGACTAACCAATAAAACTGCAACATGAAATGGTCAATGTGACATGACGCTAAAACTTAAACCTTCTTTTCTCAAGCTCGATTTGCAAAATTGGCATGCCAAGTTCACCTCTTTCCCCAAAAAGGCATCAGACATAAATGCATCATTTAGTCTGTGGCTGTTTCGTCCGATCCCTAATTGTACGAGACTTGACACCTGATGTTGTTTTTCCTGAGACCTAAAGGCTTTCATTCTGAGGCGTGCCGCACAAGTGCTGAAAAGTGAAGCCAAAGCGTCTCGATCGCCCCCCGGTGGCTGGACCCAATATAGGTCATAAAGTGCGCCTTCCCATGAAGTCTAATGAACTTCTAATGGAAACTAAACAATCAATTAAGCTTCAAATCATTTTTTTTCCAAAGACGTTTTCTGTCATTTTAGTTTTTATCACGCTGATGTTTAAGTGTTCATTTTTTTAAATACGTTTTCGTTGTTTTTTTTATTTTATATATATGCTTTATTTGAACATTCAGTTTATATTGTGAAACAACAGAATAACACAACGTTAATTATTAAGAATAACACAAATATAAAGAATAGTGAAAGAAAACATTTCAACAACATCATTGCACAAAACAAAAACAGTTAGACAGTGAAAAAAAGGGAAAAAAAGAAATAGATGGCATTACTTAAATGAAAAGAAATCTAAACATTTAATAAAGTAAAAAGGTTATAGGTCTTGCAAATTGTACATGTTCTGAGTGCTTTTGGTTTACAAGAGGATGAAATTGTAAACAAGTAATGTTTTATCTCATGTAAGAATACCAAAAAAAAAATGGTTTACAATTTGAAACCTTACATTTGTGAATATAAAATCTACATTGGATAATAATTAGATTTATTATAAAGCAGGCATTTGAATCCGCTTCAAAAAATCCAAAAATAACAGTTTTGGGATTCATAGAGAAATTTTGTAAGATATTACTTGAGATAAACCCACTAATATTTCCAAAGTTGCAGAGTCAAACTGCACGACCAAAACAAGTGAAGAAGAGTTTCAGTGTCATTCTGACAGAAAGAGCAATTAGTGTCAAAATCAGATCTGAATTTTTTCTTAAGGAAATTTCCGAAACCTCTGTTTCATGGACCATCTATTCTTACAATTTAAGTTATCAAAAAGTCCATTCCAATATAGATTGCAGGGGGGGCAGAAATTTCCTCCTGAAGTCCACGATCATCTCCACTGTTTTGAGCGTGTTCAGCTCAAGGTTGTTATAACTGCACCAGACAGCCAGCTGTTCAACCTCCAGTCTGTAAGCAGACTCGTCACCGTTTTGGATGAGACCGATGACAGTGGTGTCGTCTGCAAATTTCAGGAGCTTGACAGTGGGGTCTTTAGATGTGCAGTCATTAGTGTACAGGGAGAAGATCATTGGGGAGAGAACGCCCCTTGGGGGGCACCAGTGCTGGTGGTGAGAGTCCTGGATGTAAGTTTCCCCAGTCTCACTCGCTGCTGCCGGTCCGTCAGGAAGCTGAAGATCCACTGACAGATCGAGGATGGTATGGAGAGCTGGGTCAGTTTGGCTTTGAGAAGATCAGGCATGATGGTATTGAAGGCCGAACTGAAGTCCACAAATAAGATCCTTGCATAAGTCCCAGGTCTGTCGAGATGTTACAGGATATAATGCAGTCCCATGTTGACTGCATCATCCACAGACCTGTTTGCTCTGTAAGCAAACTGAAAGGGATCCAGCAGGGGTCCAGTGATGTCCTTCAGGTGGGCCAACACCAGTCTTTCAAACGACTTCATGACCACAGACGTGAGAGCGACAGGTCTGTAGTCATTAAGTCCAGTGATTTTTGTTTTTTTTGGGGACCGGAATGATAGTGGAGCGCTTGAAGCAGCAGCGAACTTCACACTGCTCCAATGAACTATTGAAGATCTGCGTGAAGACCGGGGCCAGTTGGTCAGCGCAGGCTTTTAGACAAGCAGATGAGATGCCGTCTGGGCCTGAGACTTTCCTAGTCTTCTGTTTTTTGAAGACTCTGCTCACGTCCTCCACACAGACCTTAAGCTCAGGTTGGATGGCAGGAGGGGGGAGTAATGGTAGTGCAGGAGGTGATGGTGAATGTGTGAAGTGCAGGTCAGAGCCGGTGTGTGGTGTGAATGAGGAGTTTTCAAACCTGCAATAAAATGAGTTTAAATCATCAGCCAGGTGTTGATTGTCCATAGATCGGGGCGACGCTGATTTGTAGTTGGTGATGTTCCTCAGGCCATTCCAGACTGATGATGGGTCGTTGGATGAAAACTGTTTTTTCAGTTTTTCAGAGTAGTTCCTTTTAGCAACTCTGATCTCTTTTGTCAGTCTGTTTTTGGCCTGGTTATACAAGATTTTATCCCCACTTCTGTAGGCATCCTCTTTGGCATGACGAAGGTGTTTGAGTTTCCCAGTAAACCATGGTTAATCATAAGTAAATGATAAGAATGTCCTGGTAGGAATGCATGTATCCTCACAGAAACTTATATATGATGTTACAGTATCTGTGAGTAAAATGTACACCATAGTACGAACGTCTGTCAGTTCCAGTGAAGGTGCAGCAGTTGGCGACTCTCTGCAGCTGATCTCAGGTCAGGTGAATTCTGTGTTAGGAGCATAGACTGTAAAAAAGATGGTTAGGAGCTTTGGGTTCACTGACCCACAAAGAGGCTCCACCCACTCTGACCACACCTCTCTCTCACACACAAACTCTCTCTCTCACTTACACACACACACACATATAATCTCTCTTACAGGCACACTCACTCATACACACCCACACACACACTCAGTCTCTCTCACAGACACACACACAAACTAAATTTTAAGTACATAAAATCTTTAAGATATTAGGTTAAACTTTTTGGCTTGCTGATCACTGATGAGGGGCTTGATAAGGCAGCTTCAACTCCGAGCTCTGATATACCCCCCAAAAGTTTAGAATAAATTTGGGACAGCAAGTTGGATTTAGCATGATCAAAATACTTAAGGATTTAAGTATATAGGATACCTAAAAGCTTAAGCATGATAACCCCCCAGAAAAATTTTATAAAAAATTAAGCGGTATGAAGCATGAATGAACACACAAACGCTGCGGCAGTGATATTTAACGGGCTCCTGCAGGAGCTGGGCTGGAACGCGACTCCCTACTATATCAACCATGTGGAGCTATGAGAGGTGCTATGGCGTGAGCTGTGTTTGAAAGAGTGTGCCCACGTTCGTTGCTGTATGAACAACATGAGGCTTGTGGAAGTTTGACTAGGGTACATCTCGCCGCTGCACTGCTGCGGCAGTGACTTTCTGAAATTACTCCTGTGTGAGTATTTTTTGGGGACTGGAGGTTTGAGTACAAGGCTAGAGTACACCTTGCCGCAATGTCCACGACATGGAGCCCCATTAAGTCAAAGAACATGGGGAGCCCTAATGTCACAGATGGGGAGGAGATCCTCATCCCTTAAGGCAAACAGGCCACTGATATCCAAAGCAAACCTCCCTACCCCAGAAAGAGGGAACCTACGGTATATAGATAAAATGCAGAACTACCGCCCTTATGACGTGGGGGTTTAGATCAAGTAAAGACATGAGGGCACGCTATGCGGGGCTAGGTAAGTGGAAAGATGCAAAATAGTAGGGAGAAGTGGTCCAGGCTATGGACAGATATGGTTGAGTGGGGGATGGCAAATTGAAAATGAAAATTGAATGACCATGTTTCAATTAATCGGTCTTGCTTTGTTTGATGTTGAAATGTATGGTGTCATGGTTTATTATTTAAAGGTCAGAGAATGTAGGATGGATAGCTGGGTTGAAGTTTGAGTTGGTGAATTCTGAGACTCTGAGGAAGCTAAAGAAAGACAAATTAAACATGGCATCTAGGGTTCTTTGTTGGGGGAAAATAGTGCTACGGGCTAAACATGCTAAGAATGTCGATGGTGAAAGTTTGTCTGGAGTCTGGACGGTGGGGATTGGTTGTAATACTTTGATGAGGGGGGATATCTGAGGATTTGAAATGTTGACCGTGGATGATCTTGAAAAAGAAATGAATGCCGCTGAGGTAGACTTTGATTGTTCCTGGCTGACATGAATTGATTTGATGGAGGTACGTGATGGAGGATATCGAGAGGAGGGAAAACTTGGGAAAAACCATGTTGTGAGCTCTGTGGAAGTTTTTGAAGGAACTCCAAGCTGTCCAGTAGGTTTGGAGTGTTGTGGGAGAAACGGCTTGTAATGTGGTATTCATGGATGGGGTATGGAGATTAGAACCCGACCGATATATCGGTCTGCCGATATTATCGGCCAATATGAGCCTGTCTCAGATATATCGTATCGGAGTATATGAGCAGATATGCCGCCGATATTAACTCTTTTTTTAGAGAACATGTAACGCGGATAAAATGCTTGTAAATTGTGTAACAACGTAGTTTGTCCAGCAAAGCGCACTCCATTGTTTGCCACTGGCGACCCAGGTCACTATGGTGAAACCAGCCAACACTTCAGTAATGAGGTCTCTTCAGAGACGGTGTAAAACGTTCACACATTAGCTTCCACTTCTCTGACAAGGTATGAAACATGGCTAGCTAGCTAATGTAGCAAACAAGTATGATAAGCTCATTGTGAGAGTAAAAGGAAATTGTTTATTTACTTTATAGTGTCTCACTGGTGACAACGTAGAGTTAAATCACCATTCATCCGACTCCTAGTCTAGTTAGCAACTTACCTTTAAGACTGCTTGTCTGCTGCTGCCTGAACAAGACAACGGACGAGAGCGGCATGATGTGACAAAAAACAGTTGAACCCATTATAATCAGTGATGTTGTTCACACTGGGTGACAGGAGCGACAAATCACAGACACTAAACTGATGCCTCGTTCTGCTTTGTAACGGGTGCTCTGCCGCATCCAGGGTAAACAGCTGTTGCGACGCGAGCAACAACGTCCATGTCCGGTGTAGAGACAGTGTTAAAGCCAGTGCTCGAATTGAGAGTGGGATGGGGGGATCCGGGACCCCCCATAAGGTATTAGGGACCCCCCATAAGAAGTAAAAAATAGAATTAGGGGGGGTCCCTCAGATATTTTTATTTTAGTAAAAAATAATAATAACAAATCTGATTAAATGCATGCAATGGATACGGTAAATTTCGTGAATTGATTATTTACAATCATTTTTTAAAAGTTGGCTAGTTCCCATGTCTCTTTAAAATGTAAACGCCCTGCCCCACATCTAAAGACTGCTGTGCGCATGACATCGTTGACTGACAGGACTGTTTGATTGGCGCCACTCCGTTGAAGCTAATTTTAACTTTTAAAAAATGGAGAAAAATAAACCTCCACTCGAGTTTGGGAAGAGAAAGCTTCTTACCGACTTGTTTGAGGGGTAATTGCCTCTCTCTATATATCTTTCTACCTTATATCTACCCACACCATATCGGGGCTTTTGTATTCCTTGCGTATAAATTGGAAACATTTAGGCTTAAACAGGAGAAATGCAACAACCACAGCAGGGGTTGTAGCTCAGTGGTAGAGCACATGCTTCGCATGTATGAAGTCCTGGGTTCAATCCCCAGCATCTCCAAGCAATGTTGGACTTTTAAGTCAAAGCCATATATCACACAGGCACCGTGCATAAAGATAGGCATTGTGCATAAAGATATTATTTAAACAAGAGAAATACAACAGTTGGAGCAGGGGATGTAGCTCAGTGGTAGAGCGCATGCTTTGCATGTTTGAGGTCCTGGGTTCAATCCCCAGCAAATCCAAGCAATGTTAGACTTTCAAGTCATAGCCATATATAACACATGTATCGTGCGTAAAGATATTATTTAAACAAGAGAAATACAACAGTTGAAGTAGGGGTTGTAGCTCAGTAGTAGAGTGCATGCTTTGCATGTATTAGGTCCTGGGTTCAATCTCCCCAGCATCTCCAAGCAATGGGGTTATTTAACTGTTTCTTAAACATCTGAACTGCATATGTATGCATTCCAGTGTTGCCCTTTATCACCTATAAATTTCGATTTAAAGGTACATGTAAGTAAATAACAGAACACAGTTAACATAATGAGGGGATGTAGCTCAGTGGTAGAGCGCTTGCATTGCATGTATGAGGTCCTGGGTTCAATCCCCAGCATCTCCAAGCAATGTTGGTCTTTTAAGTCAAAGCCATATATCACATAGGCATTGTGCATAAAGATATTATTTAAACAAGAGAAATACACCAGTTGAAGTAGGGGTTGTAGCTCAGTGGTAGAGTGCATGCTTTGCATGTATTAGGTCCTGGGTTCAATCTCCCCAGCATCTCCAAGCAATGGGGTTATTTAACTGTTTCTTAAACATCTGAACTGCATATGTATGCATTCCAGTGTTGCCCTTTATCACCTATAAATTTCGATTTAAAGGTACATGTAAGTAAATAACAGAACACGCTTATCATAATGAGGGGATGTAGCTCAGTGGTAGAGCGCATGCTGGGCAAAAGAAGGGGTCCAATCTTTGCGCCCCGCACGCAAGCGAAAAGGACGCAGAAAACGTAAAAAAACGCACAAATTTGCCCTGCAACAATATTCGGGCTATATTCCTGTACGTTATGGAAGAGTTTTAGTTACATGTGAAACAATTCACACTCCGCAGGCTGGGCTCGAACCCGTGTTCTGCGCGACTAGTGTGTGATCAACTGCGCATGCGCCTTCACTTGGTTATCAATGTGACATATCATTATATTGATTGATATTAATTGTGTATATTATTTTTAAAAAAGCATATTACATGTTTATGGTTTAATAAAACTAATACAAATATTTATTCAAATAGGTGTTTTTTGTGTGTGGGATTGATTGATGTGATTTATCTGATTTATTTTAGGACACCTAAAATGTTTTATACACACAAATGCACACAAATATCGAAATGTAATTTTTTTCATTAAAATGAATACACACAAATATTGAAATAAGTACACACACACATAAATATATGGACATACACACAATATATGTGTTATATACAATGTATACTCTATGAAAGAGTGGGTGGGCCCATGTACAGTTTGCACATTCCAGTCCCAAGGCAATTAAAAGCAGCACAATGAATAAGAGTGTGAACAGTATTTATTTACCAAAACTACAAGACATTAATGATCAACAATAAACAACTAACAATGTAAAAATAGAATAGAACATTCTGTAATATAAATTAAACAAACAAGACATTACAGAAAGATTGAGAGAAAAAAAAGAACATAACTGTATTTACACATAGATATTTATTTACAAACAATCTTTTTTCTGTGTTGGAAGATTTTTATTATGGAGGTGGCTGTCCAGGTTTTTTCTGCTGGCGCTGTTCTACCAGCCACTCCTCTAAAGATTTGCCACCAGAGACACTGGGGCAAAACGTGGCACTGCCGAAGCGGCTGTGGGCGAACTCCTTGGTTTTGGGCTTGCCACACTTAGAGCATTTGTTATATGCCACTTCACGGACATATTTCCTTTTGTGGGGTCCACTGACCTCCTCTTCTGCCCTGCGTCGTCTGTTCCTCTGAGTGAAGCGGGACACAGACACCGGGGCAGTGGGAGCAGGAGCCACTCACTTGTCAGGAAACACTGGAGTTGGAGCCAGGAGAATAGCAGCTGAAGCGCCACCTGCACCAGCTGCCAGCAGCGTGGGCGCAGTGTTCAATAAAATGAACTGGGGCAGTGGCACAGGAACTGGGGGAGGAGTAGGAGCTGCTGGGGTAATTGGCCTCACAATTGCAGCACTGGCAGGTGCTGGCCACAGCGATGCGGTCTTCTGCAGCAAGGCCCTGGGTAAGGACAGTCACTTCCTGGGTGTTCTCCCTTCGATTAAACCTGCAATCAAAAAATTTATTCATAATAAATAACTGCTATACCTTTCTTTCAAATGTCAATGTAAAACCATGCTTACCACTGAGTGAGAGTCCTCTGATTCAGCATAAACAGCTGAAGTGACGTGGCCTCCATCAGACTTTGGCAGTTCAGCACCAGGTTTCGGATGTGGTGGTAATCCGTGAGCACCTTAGTCCAACGAGGAAGACGGACTCCATCCTTCTTAGTTGGGGGCTTGGGAAGTGCACACAGTTTGATACACATGGCCTAAACTAAGCGACTGGTGCTGGGCCACTGAACTGGCCCCCCAGGATGACCAATCAGGCACCTCTACACACTGTCCACACCCGGTGTCACTCCTGTGTTTTTCGGAGCCTTGAAGCGTCCGTGGGTCAGTTTGGGCTGGTGTCTGGGCTGATAGTGGATCTTCCTCTTGTCCCCATCAGGAAGAGCAGTCCACAGACGGATGACCTCTGTGACCTGCTGCTCGTCCAGGTAGAGTGCCTGACGGAGGGACACCAGGTACTCAGCCAGATCCTGCACCTTATCCCAGCCTGCAACGCCATCGGGTCCAAGAACAGGAGCCTGCAGGAAAGTATTACAATAACAATACACAGCATGTTAAATGTCAGAGTGTAAAAGCAAATAGAAACTAATAATGAGAAGCTTACTTACAGGAGCCTGGTCTGCAACACTGGACCCAGTTGATGTTGCAGGAGCAGAGGCAGCACTTGGCTGGACAGAAGGCTGTGGAGGAGACTGCAGAGGAGGCTGAGCAGGTCGCAGAGGAGGAGACTGCAGAGGAGGCTGGGCAGGGCGCAGAGGAGGAGACTGCAGATGAGGCTGGGCAGGGCGCAGAGGAGGAGACTGCAGAGGAGGCTGGGCAGGGCGCAGAGTAGGAGACTGCAGAGGAGGCTGGGCAGGGTGCTGCAGTCCTGTGGGTGGCTGTAGTGAGGATGGTCCTGGTGCAGAGGGACAGGGGTTGAAGGCCTGGGGGCCGCTGCTGTGGACTGGGACAGGCTCAATGGGGTCATAGAGGACTGGCTCTGTGAGGTCCTCAGGTTCCTCCTCAACAAAGCCTTCGTCCTGCACCACCTCATCAGTCATCTGCTCCACCAGCCAATCCTCCTCTTCTGGGTTATCCATAACAGTCAGGGATTTCCCAGACTGACTGTACAGATACTCCATACCCATCAGCTTCCCTGCAAAAGAACACACATACAAAGCACATTCACATTATTATAGCTGTAGTGGCTATTTGTCCATAACAAACTGAAACAAAAAAAACAATCAAACTTTTCAAAGTTTGATCGTTTGTAGGCTTGACGCAGTTTAACAGATCGAAAAATTAAAATACTAAACAAGAAGATAATAAGCATAAATGCAAAATAAAGCAAATTCACTTTAGCAAAAGAAAGCAAAGAAATAAGGCTCTAAAGGGTCAAATTAAGCCTAAATTAAACAAAGTACATTTTATTTTATTTTAAGTACATATTATTTGAAATACAATATAAAAAATGGACACTCAAACACTCATACACCTGTATAATGTATAATCTTTTGTTTGAGATAACATGAATAATTCTCACCTGTGTAAGCCCCTGGAGGCTGGTAGCGATCATCCAGGGACATCTTCAGCACTTTGCGGCTGAGCCGGTCCATTGCCTCCCTCTCAACGCTACTGTAGGTCCTCAGGTCAGTCTTTCCCCTCACTGCTTCATCCATCCGGTCCTGGTTCCAGCGCATTCGGCCTTCCAGGAGATAGGCCTGGAAATGCGCATCACTGGCACTGGTCCCTACAGGTCAAATAAAGTCAAATATTAGTTATCTATGTATTCAGTATGGCAGAATAGGTTATAAAAGTTTAAAGTTTTTTGCAGGTTATAAAAGTTATAACCTACCTGGGATGAAGCGATTTAAATGGAGGTGGAAAGACTCCAAGGAGGTGGAGCCACGAGCACAGCGATAGCAGCTGAGCTCCACACCACCCTTCTTCAGTGTGTCTGTCTTCTGGTACAGAGGGAAGCCCTCTGGCTCCTGAATACAGGCGATGTGCCTCTGCTGGTCTATCCAGACCTGTTGGATTCGCTCGTGGTCCAGCAGTGGTACATCCAGAGTGTCCCTCCCCTTCTCACTGTCCATCTCATCAATGAGCGCCTTGATCCTCCAGGTGGTCTCCTCCACTCCTCTGGTCCGCTTGCGACAGTGCAGTGCCAACTCCTTCCTGGTGATCAGCTTATCCAGAGCCTTCTCTGAGACTGGACCAACTCCTCTGGCCTGTAACTACCCGGCGCACTTGGAGCTCATCCCACTCTATGAACATGGCTCTGACCTGCGACTGTCTGTGCGCGTGTGGGCTGCAATAGTCTCTGTCCACATACATGACGGCGGGTGGTGCCACTCCCGCCTCCCTGTACCTCTTCATGAGACCCACCGCCATGGGCCACAATCCATGCCCCTCTGCCGCTGTGAGCACTGACACCAACACCTGGGCATGCTCATTGCCTACATTAGTGCACCAACCAGCAGTGTTGGCAGCAACGGCCAGTTTTTTGGTGACCTATGTAAAAAAAAAAAAACAGTAGAATAAACAAATGTCAGAAAACTTTAAGATAATAACAATCATTATTACTCAAACTTGACTTTTTATACCTTTTTGGTGGAGTCCATCTTGAGGACAGAGCCAAAGACTGAGGTTATTTTGGCCTTGACCTCAGGTAGCCGCGAGAGGACGTCCCTGGCATACACAGACAACAGCCACTTGGGTTTGGGGATGGGTGGGAGGGGCGGGGGCGCAGAAAAGAGTGGAGGCTCAACGATGGAGGAGTCTGTGAAGGGCTCACAGACAGTGAGGTACTCCAGCGTCCGCTGTGACCACGCTGAGGTGTGTTGCTCCTGCAGCTTTTTGTGAAGCTGTGTGACACTGTTGCCCCGGGTCCTCTCCCGCATCATTATGACTACACGGTAGTCACACGAGTACCTACAGACAGTCAAATAATTCTGTTCAGTGCCACATCTTATTATTACAATGTTAATATCAGTAAATCAACATATTTGATTTTATACAGTAAAACAAATTACAGTGCATTGCTCTAAATATGAATGTGTTCTACCTGTATGTCAGAATGGCGGGGAATTTTCTGCGGTGTCCCATGTCGAGCTGTCCCAGGATGTCTTCAGACCAGGCTGGATACTTCTTCTTGCACCCTTTGCACTCCAGATACTCTGTGGCCATGTCATACCACCCGTCTATGTCCAGGACCTTGCGCACAGTGCGATAAAGGCCAGCAGCTGTCAGCTTGTGGTTATTGCAGGCTGGCTGGACACAGACAAGTGGAATGGACCACATCTTCAGCGGCATCCAGAGGAACAGAGGGCGGCAGAAGAAGATATCAGGAGAAGTAGGGGGCTGGGTGAAGACGGTCGGGGGCTGGGGAGGGTACCACCAGAAGTTGGGATGTGGCGTCAGCTCAGGCTTCCCTGTTTTTATGTTTACCCTGAACAGAGTCTTCCTGATCCAGTCCTGCTGGAAAGATGGGAGTTGCTCTTTCCAGTGGACAGGAAGCTCTGCAGGCGACTGGGACACCTGGCCAGGGGTCCACAATGCTGGAGGAGCAGGATAAGGGGCAGGAGCAGGGGCAGTAGCACGAGCCGGGGCAGGAGCAGGGCCTCTCGAGCCTGCAGTGGCTGGAGTGTAAAAAAACACAACAAAATTATCTTATTGTTTTAGACTTTCACTGCATGACTTTCTCAGCTCTGCTGGACAGCTACTGCGATTACAAGGTTTACTGCAAAGCATGTATGATTAGTAGAGAGACGACATGATGATGAAAAGATGGAAGGAAGCAGTGAAAATCCTCCTGTTTTTCATCCAAGCACCAGTAGAAGAAATACAAGAAGAAAAAAAGATGCGATCAGCCAAGTGTGAAGCGAAGCAGACCAAACACTACAACAGCCACTTATTCCAAGGGGAGTGGGGGAAGTGTGAGATGACAAGAATGAGCTTTAGTCAGTGATTACGATAAAAAATGAAATAAAACCTTTTACATACACCTTTAATTTCTCTTTTTTCCTTTGAGGATGTTCACTCAAAGAGTGAATGTAGATTGACACCTGAGAAGTGCCATTCCTCTGTGTTGTGAAATAAAATAATATGTCATTTAAAAAATACTGTTTTGTTTTATTTGTAATTGTTTGTAAAATATTGTTTAAGATTTACATACCTTGAGGAAGTTGTTCCTCAGCTTGCGAGGCTACAGTTGCCATCTCCAGGTCATCTTCCTCCTCAAAAAAATCCGTAGCAGCAGAGTCTGTAAAATAACATAAAACACTAAGCACATGTCACCAACACACTTGTATGCGTTAAGTCAGCGTTTCCCAAACGGGGTGCCGCGGCACCCTGGGGTGCCTTCTGGCGAGAGCAGGGGTGCCGTGTAAACTCCATTTAACATTTTAAAATTGCTAAAATGTGTAAAAAAAATAAATAAATGTATCATCAATCTCGCATCGTCGGAAGCGTCTAATAACAACAAATAATGCACACAAATTTATAATAAAAAATGCAAATCATAAGTTTTCTGCGTTCGTTGAATTGCGGGGATCCGCATGGTTTCATTCTCGTGCTTCATTCCCAGCGTCCACACAGAAAGCTGCCTCTTTTTCATGGCTTGTTGCGCTTACGGTCAAATACACACAAAACATTGTCACAACGTCCGTCTTGCCGCATATTCACAAACACATCGGTTATGTCCGTGCTGCTGTCAACGGTAACGCGTGCGATTAATGTTTTTCAGTTTTACGCGTTAAAAAATATTTAAACACAATTAACGCAGCATCCGTTTTTTCTGTCATCCTTTGGTTAGCCTTTCATTATATAATCACGTTCTTATTCATGCAAATGCTTTTAAACCATGCAACCGCGAAAAGACAAAAGAGAACGCGCTGTCTGTGAATGTCCTGCTGACACAGGACGACGCGCATTGCGTGCCAGAATCGACTTCTGTTTCGTGCTTGAACGAATAATAACACTCAGTTATGCCAAAATGTCCGTTTTGTTGAGTATCCTCATGAGAGCAGTCTTAAATTAGTTAAAATCTTAAATTAGAGTTGTGAGGAGATGGGACGCGTGTGAGATAAACAAGTGCAGCAGTGACAACAGAATCAAAGAACAGGTAACAGAGAAAATTACTCACTGCTCTTGACTAAAGAGCGCTTGTAGCTTTAATCACACCTGCAAACTTGTCGCTTTTCGGCGACAATCGCCGTTTTCTCGGCCAATTGGGTCATTTACATGAATCGCGTAGAACCGGAGAGTTTTTTCTTTGAGGGGGGGGGGTTAGGCCATTTTTCCTGCCGACCAAAATTTCGTTCTTTCAAATGTAGGTGCTTTGGCGTGGTAAGCGCGCTCATAATCCGCCGGAGCCACCACAACATTGCCCAACATAAAATGGCAAACGTAATGCAAGCGGAACGAAACTGCTCGTTATTGTGTGGTTGACGGACCGTTTATCAGTTTTGACCAAAGCAGCGCGAGCCGAGCTTGATCAAGCGACACTGTTACTACACAGCGCTAAGAGATCAAGTAAAGGAATAATTTGAATTTGCCACAGAAGTAATAACATCGCTGCGAGATCTAGTGTGAAACATTCACATTTCTCCGTTATTAACGGATCAAACAGCACTGACGTGGAAACCAGAAAGAAACATTGTGCCATGAATGAACTATCCAGTGTCCACAGATCAGCAACATTCACCATGGATTTACTGTAGTAACACTAACCGCAACCATGGAAGTTTGGCAGGAATAGTAGGCTATAATGCCTTCAAGTAACATTACGTCGGTTTTATTTTGACATTATGAATACAATTGCTGCCCTCAAACTAATCTGAACTAAAATATGTTTGTTTATAACTACTACAATATTACATTTCATTTTTTCCAAGGAGCTGTTTTGTCTTATATGCTCATAAGAAGAGTCAATTATAGCTCCAGAATTGCTCAAACTAAAACAAATATCATACTTTATGATGTTAGTTTTCATTTAAAAAAAGATTAAAAAAAATTAAATCAAGAAAATTACCAAAAACCTGGTAAACAGTAAATTCTAACAACATAGGTCTATTTGGATAAACAATCTGGCTAGCATGTTGTTTTAGGTTAATACAGCAAATTTCTGTCTAATAAAGCGCTCAGAAATGTGTGAGACCCATGTCATCATGTAAAGTGATCTCTGCAGAAGAAATTAATGATTTCCTAGACTTTAAATGGATGGACAAAAAAATTGATAATATTAAAAAAATATCTATATGACAGTAAGCCTATATACGGCAGTTATTCCCTGTGGTATTGAAAATCAATACATTTCAAGGTATAGTATCAAAGTAGTATCGTGACAACACTAGTGTAGGGTGTCACAAATATTTTTAAATTTTCAAAGGGTGCCTCGACTGAAAAAAGTTTGGGAAACACTGCGTTAAGTGATACTCACCTCATGTAAAGAGCTGTCTCCGGGCTGCGGACTCAGACGCAGGAGGTACACGTGGTCAGGGCCAACAGGGCCTTCACATTGGTCGCCAGCAGTGGCCTGTTCTTAGTGGCAGTAGGTGGAGGAGGAACAGACACAGTGGCAGTGGGCACAGCAGCAGTGAGGACAGATGCAGTGGGCACAGTGGTGGTGGGCACGTGGGCTGGAGCCTGCCTCTTCAGCACGTATGCTTTTAAAAGGGCCATATTGGTGTTAGGCCTGGCCTTTGCCTTCTTCAGGTAGGTGATGAGAGCCTGGGCCTCCTTGCTAGGGTCCTCATACACCTCCTTCATTGACCTACCCTTAAAATCCCTAAACTCCACCATCAGACATCCAGAGTCTCCTGTCCTCTGGGCCTCCTGCAGCATGGCCTGTTTTTTCTGATACACCTCCACAGCCTCGCCTACCTCCCTGATCTGCGAGGTGTATCTGAGGAACAGGTGTTTGTTGGCCGACAGTGGGTTGTCCCTCTCCTCCTCCCCCAAGATGCTGTATATCATGGTAAAGTTCCAGGTTCACATGTACAGAAGAAAACGTGTGCTATTACACGCTAGCTAGCTTTATTGGAGAGAAACGCGACAGCTACAGCAGGGGATGTAGCTCAGTGGTGGAGCGCATGCTTATGCTTTGCATGTATTAGGTCCAGGGTTCAATCCCCAGCTTCTCCATGAGATGTTAGACTTTTAAGTCAAAGCCATACATCACACAGGCATCGTGCATAAAGATATAGTTTAAACAAGAGAATTACAACAGTTGAAGCAGTGGTTGTAGCTCAGTGGTAGAGCGCATACTTTGCATGTATGAGGTCCTGGGTGCAATCCCCAGCTTCTCCAAGTAATGCTGGACTTTTAAGTCAAAGCCATGTATTACACAGGTATCGTGCATAAAGATATTATTTAAACAAGAGAAATACAACAGTGGAAGCAGGGGTTGTAGCTCAGTGGTAGAGTGCATGCTTTGCATGTATTAGGTCCTGGGTTCAATCTCCCCAGCATCTCCAAGCAATGGGGTTATTTAACTGTTTCTTAAACCTCTGAACTGCATATGTATGCATTCCAGTGTTGCCCTTTATCACCTATAAATTTTGATTTAAAGGTACATGTAAGTAAATAACAGAACACGCTTATCATAATGAGGGGATGTAGCTCAGTGGTAGAGCGCATGCTTCGCATGTATGAGGTCCTGGGTTCAATCCCCAGCTTCTCCATGCAATGTTGGACTTTTAAGTCAATGCTTTGCATGTATGAGGGTCCTTGGTTCAATCCCCAGCATCTCCAAGCAATATGGAGCTCTCCATTAATTTCTTTCCCTGTTTCTTAAACATCTGAACTGCATATGTATTCATTGAAGTGTTGACCTTTATCAACTATAAATTTTGATTTAAAGATACATGGAAGTAAAAAGCAGAACACACTTACCATTTTGAGGGGATGCAGCTCAATGGTAGAGTTTGACTTTTAAGTCAAAGCCATACATCACACAGGTATCGTACATAAAGATATTGTTTAAACAAGAGAAACACAACAGCCACAGCAGGGGATGTAACTCAGTGGTAGAGCGCATGCTTTGCATGTATGAGGTCATGGGTGCAATCCCCAGCTTCTCCAAGCAATGTTGGACTTTTAAGTCAATGCTTTGCATGTATGAGGGTCCTTGGTTCAATCCCCAGCATCTCCAAGCAATATGGAGCTCTCCATTAATTTCTTTCCCTGTTTCTTAAACATCTGAACTGCATATGTATTCATTGAAGTGTTGACCTTTATCAACTATAAATTTTGATTTAAAGATACATGGAAGTAAAAAGCAGAACACACTTACCATTTTGAGGGGATGCAGCTCAATGGTAGAGTTTGACTTTTAAGTCAAAGCCATACATCACACAGGTATCGTACATAAAGATATTGTTTAAACAAGAGAAACACAACAGCCACAGCAGGGGATGTAACTCAGTGGTAGAGCGCATGCTTTGCATGTATGAGGTCATGGGTGCAATCCCCAGCTTCTCCAAGCAATGTTGGACTTTTAAGTCAAAGCCATATATCACATAGGCATTGTGCATAAAGATATTATTTAAACAAGAGAAAGACAACAGTTGGAGCAGGGGATGTAGCTAAGTGGTAGAGCGCATGCCTCGCATGTATGAGGTCCTGAGTTCAATCCGGAGGTCCTGGGTTCAATCCGCAGCTTCTCCATGCAATGTTGGACTTTTAAGTCAAAGCCATATATCACATAGGCATTGTACATAAAGATATTATTTAAACAAGAAAAATACAACAGTTGGAGCAGGGGTTGTAGCTCAGTGGTAGAGCGCATGATTCGCATGTATGAGGTCCTGGGTTCAATCCCCAGCTTCTCCAAGTAATTCTGTACTTTTAAGTCAAAGTCATATATCACACAGGCATCGTGCATAAAGATATTATTTAAACAAGAGAAATACAACATTTGGAGCAGGGGATGTAGCTCAGTGGTAGAGCGCATGCTTCGCATATATGAGGTCCTGGGTTCAATCCCCAGCTTCTCCAAGTAATGCTGGACTTTTAAGTCAAAGCCATATATCACATAGGCATTGTACATAAAGATATTATTTAAACAAGAGAAATACAACAGTTGGAGCAGGGGATGTAGCTCAGTGGTAGAGCGCATGCTTTGCATGTATGAGGTCCTGGGTACAATCCCCAGCTTCTCCAAGTAATGCTGGACTTTTAAGTCAAAGTCATATATCACACAGGCATCGTGCATAAAGATATTGTTTAAACAAGAGAAACACAATAGCCACAGCAGGGGATGTAGCTCAGGGGTAGAGCGCATGCTTTGCATGTATGAGGTCCTGGGTGCAATACCCAACTTCTCCACGTAATGCTGGACTTTTAAGTGAAAGCCATATATTACACAGGTATCGTGCATAAAGATATTATTTAAACAAGAGAATACAACAGTTGAAGCAGTGGTTGTAGCTCAGTGGTAGACTGCATGCTTTGCATGTATGAGGTCCTGGGTTCAATCCCCAGCATCTCCAAGCAATATGGAGCTTTCCATTAATTTCTCTCCCCGTTTCTTAAACATCTGAACTGCATATGTATTCATTGAAGTGTTGACCTTTATCAACTATAAATTTTGATTTAAAGATACATGGAAGTAAAAAGCAGAACCAACTTACCATTTTGAGGGGATGCAGCTCAATGGCAGAGCGCATGCTTCACATGTATGAGGTCCTAGGTTCAATCCCCAGCCACTCCAAGCAATATGGTTCTTTCCCTGTTTCTTAAACATGTATATGTAAGTACATAACAGAACACGCTTATCATAATGAGGGGATGCAACTCAATGGTAGAGTGCAGCCTTGCATGTATGAGGTCCTGGGCTCAGCATCTCCAAGCAATGGGGTTCTTTAACTGTTTCTTAAACATCTGAACTGCATATGTATGCATTCCAGTGTTGACCTTTATCAACTATAAATTTTGATTTACAGGTACATATATGTAAATAACAGAACACACTTACCATTTTGAGGTGATGTAGCTCAGTGGTAGGGTGCATGCTTTGCATGCATGAGGTCCTGGGTTGTATCTCCAAGCAATGGGGTTCTTTAACTGTTTCTTAAATATCTGAACTGCATGAACTCATTCCAGTGTTGACCTTTATCAACTATAAATTTTGATTTAAAGATACATGTAAGTAAAAAAAAGAACACACTTATTTTCGCATGTATGAGGTCCTGGGTTCAATCTTCAAGCAATGTTAGACTTTTAGACTTTTTAAAGATATTGTTTAAACAAGAGAAACACAACAGCCACAGCAGGGGATGTAGCTCAGTGGTAGAGTGTATGCTTTGCATGTATGAGGTCCTGGGTGCAATACCCAACTTCTCCACGTAATGCTGGACTTTTAAGTCAAAGCCATATATTACACAGGTATCGTGCATAAAGATATTATTTAAACAAGAGAATACAACAGTTGAAGCAGTGGTTGTAGCTCAGTGTTAGACTTAATGCTTTGCATGTATGAGGTCCTGGGTTCAATCCCCAGCTTCTCCAAGTAATGCTGGACTTTTAAGTCAAAGTCATATATCACACAGGCATCGTGCATAAAGATATTGTTTAAACAGGAGAAATGCAAAAACCACAGCAGGGGATGTAGCTCAGTGGTAGAGCGCATGCTTTGCATGTATG
Organism: Siphateles boraxobius; assembly: GCF_051911475.1. Lineage (NCBI taxonomy): Eukaryota > Metazoa > Chordata > Actinopteri > Cypriniformes > Leuciscidae > Siphateles > Siphateles boraxobius. Next base: position 735,544 of record NW_027508748.1, on the reverse strand, counting down.
AGGTCCTGGCTTCAGTCCCCAGCATCTCCATGAGATGTTAGACTTTTAAGTCAAAGCCATACATCACAGGTATCGTGCATAAAGATATTGTTTAAACAAGAGAAACACAAGAGCCGCAGCAGGGGACGTAGCTCAGTGGTAGAGCGAGTGCATTGCATGTATGAGGTCCTGGGTACAATCCCCAGCTTCTCCAAGTAATGCTGGACTTTTAAGTCAAAGTCATATATCACACAGGCATCGTGCATAAAGATATTGTTTAAACAAGAGAAACACAAGAGCCACAGCAGGGGATGTAGCTCAGTGGTAGAGCGCATGCTTTGCATGTATGAGGTCCTGGGTGCAATACCCAGCTTCTCCATGTAATGCTGGACTTTTAAGTCAAAGCCATATATTACACAGGTATCGTGCATAAAGATATTATTTAAACAAGAGAATAAAACAGTTGAAGCAGGGGTTGTAGCTCAGTGGTAGACTGCATGCTTTGCATGTATGAGGTCCTGGGTTCAATCCCCAGCATCTCCAAGCAATATGGAGCTTTCCATTAATTTCTCTCCCCATTTCTTAAACATCTGAACTGCATATGTATTCATTGAAGTGTTGACCTTTATCAACTATAAATTTTGATTTAAAGATACATTGAAGTAAAAAGCAGAACCAACTTACCATTTTGAGGGGATGCAGCTCAATGGTAGAGCGCATGCTTCACATGTATGAGGTCGTAGGTTCAATCCCCAGCCTCTCCAAGCAATATGGTTCTTTCCCTGTTTCTTACACATGTATATGTAAGTACACAACAGAACACGCTTATCATAATGAGGGGATGCAGCTCAATGGTAGAGTGCAGCCTTGCATGTATGAGGTCCTGGGTTCAGAATCTCCAAGCAATGGGGTTCTTTAACTGTTTCTTAAACATCTGAACTGCATATGTATGCATTCCAGTGTTGACCTTTATCAACTATAAATTTTGATTTACAGGTACATATAAGTAAATAACAGAACACACTTACCATTTTGAGGTGATGTAGCTCAGTGGTAGGGTGCATGCTTTGCATGTATGAGGTCCTGGGTTGCATCTCCAAGCAATGGGGTTCTTTAACTGTTTCTTAAATATCTGAACTGCATGTACTCATTCCAGTGTTGACCTTTATCAACTATAAATTTTGATTTAAAGATACATGTATGTAAAAAAAAGAACACACTTATTTTCGCATGTATGAGGTCCTGGGTCCAATCTTCAAGCAATGTTAGACTTTTAAGTCAAAGCCATACATCACACACGCATCGTGCATAAAGATATTGTTTAAACAAGAGAAACACAACAGCCACAGCAGGGGATGTAGCTAAGTAGTAGAGTGCACGCTTCGCATGTATGAGGTCCTGGATTCAATCCACAGCATCTCCAAGCAATGTTAGACTTTTAAGTCAAAGCCATATATCACACAGGCATCGTGCATAAAGATAATGTTTAAAAAAGAGAAACACGACAGCCGCAGCAGGGGATGTAGCTCAGTGGTAGAGCGCATGCTTTGCATGTATGAGGTCCAGGGTTCAATCCCCAGCTTCTCCAAGTAATGCTGGACTTTTAAGTCAAAGTCATATATCACACAGGCATTGTGCATAAAGATATTGTTTAAACAAGAGAAACACAAGAGCCACAGCAGGGGATGTAGCTCAGTGGTAGAGCGCATGCTTCGCATGTATGAGGTCCTGGGTTCAATCCCCAGCATCTCCAAGCAATGTTAGACTTTTAAGAAAAAAAAAATATATCACACAGGCATCGTGCATAAAGATATTGTTTAAACAAGAGAAACACAAGAGCCACAGCAGGGGATGTAGCTCAGTGGTAGAGCGCATGCTTTGCATGTATGAGGTCCTGGGTTCAATCCCCAGCTTCTCGAAGTAATGCTGGACTTTTAAGTCAAAGTCATATATCACACAGGCATTGTGCATAAAGATATTGTTTAAACCGGAGAAATGCAACAACCACAGCAGGGGATGTAGCTCAGTGGTAGAGCGCATGCTTCGCATGTATGAGGTACTGGGTTCAATCCCCAGCTTCTCCATGCAATGTTGGACTTTTAAGTCAAAGCCATATATCACATAGGCATTGTGCATAAAGATATTATTTAAACAAGAGAAAGACAACAGTTGGAGCAGGGGATGTAGCTAAGTGGTAGAGCGCATGCTTCGCATGTATGAGGTCCTGGGTTCAATCCGGAGGTCCTGGGTTCAATCCGCAGCTTCTACATGCAATGTTGGACTTTTAAGTCAAAGCCATATATCACATAGGCATTGTACATAAAGATATTATTTAAACAAGAGAAATACAACAGTTGGAGCAGGGGATGTAGCTCAGTGGTAGAGCGCATGCTTCGCATGTATGAGGTCCTGGGTTCAATCCCCAGCTTCTCCAAGTAATACTGTACTTTTAAGTCAAAGTCATATATCACACAGGCATCGTGCATAAAGATATTATTTAAACAAGAGAAATACAACATTTGGAGCAGGGGATGTAGCTCAGTGGTAGAGCGCATGCTTCGCATATATGAGGTCCTGGGTTCAATCCCCAGCTTCTCCAAGTAATGCTGGACTTTTAAGTCAAAGCCATATATCACATAGGCATTGTACATAAAGATATTATTTAAACAAGAGAAATACAACAGTTGGAGCAGGGGATGTAGCTCAGTGGTAGAGCGCATGCTTTGCATGTATGAGGTCCTGGGTACAATCCCCAGCTTCTCCAAGTAATGCTGGACTTTTAAGTCAAAGTCATATATCACACAGGCATCGTGCATAAAGATATTGTTTAAACAAGAGAAACACAATAGCCACAGCAGGGGATGTAGCTCAGTGGTAGAGCGCATGCTTTGCATGTATGAGGTCCTGGGTGCAATACCCAACTTCTCCACGTAATGCTGGACTTTTAAGTGAAAGCCATACATCACACACGCATCGTGCATAAAGATATTGTTTAAACAAGAGAAACACAACAGCCACAGCAGGGGATGTAGCTAAGTAGTAGAGTGCACGCTTCGCATGTATGAGGTCCTGGATTCAATCCACAGCATCTCCAAGCAATGTTAGACTTTTAAGTCAAAGCCATATATCACACAGGCATCGTGCATAAAGATAATGTTTAAAAAAGAGAAACACTACAGCCGCAGCAGGGGATGTAGCTCAGTGGTAGAGCGCATGCTTTGCATGTATGAGGTCCAGGGTTCAATCCCCAGCTTCTCCAAGTAATGCTGGACTTTTAAGTCAAAGTCATATATCACACAGGCATTGTGCATAAAGATATTGTTTAAACAAGAGAAACACAAGAGCCACAGCAGGGGATGTAGCTCAGTGGTAGAGCGCATGCTTCGCATGTATGAGGTCCTGGGTTCAATCCCCAGCATCTCCAAGCAATGTTAGACTTTTAAGAAAAAAAAATATATCACACAGGCATCGTGCATAAAGATATTGTTTAAACAAGAGAAACATAAGAGCCACAGCAGGGGATGAAGCTCAGTGGTAGAGCGCATGCTTTGCATGTATGAGGTCCTGGGTTCAATCCCCAGCTTCTCGAAGTAATGCTGGACTTTTAAGTCAAAGTCATATATCACACAGGCATTGTGCATAAAGATATTGTTTAAACCGGAGAAATGCAACAACCACAGCAGGGGATGTAGCTCAGTGGTAGAGCGCATGCTTCGCATGTATGAGGTCCTGGGTTCAATCCCCAGCATCTCCAAGCAATGTTAGACTTTTAAGAAAAAAAAATATATCACACAGGCATCGTGCATAAAGATATTGTTTCAACAAGAGAAACACAAGAGCCACAGGAGGGGATGTAGCTCAGTGGTAGAGCGCATGCTTTGCATGTATGAGGTCCAGGGTTCAATCCCCAGCTTTTCCAAGTAATGCTGGACTTTTAAGTCAAAGTCATATATCACACAGGCATTGTGCATAAATATATTGTTTAAACCGGAGAAATGCAACAACCACAGCAGGGAATGTAGCTCAGTGGTAGAGCGCATGCTTCGCATGTATGAGGTCCTGGGTTCAATCCCCAGCTTCTCCATGCAATGTTGGACTTTTAAGTCAAAGCCATATATCACATAGGCATTGTGCATAAAGATATTATTTAAACAAGAGAAAGACAACATTTGGAGCAGGGGATGTAGCTAAGTGGTAGAGCGCATGCTTCGCATGTATGAGGTCCTGGGTTCAATCCCCAGCATCTCCAAGCAATATGGAGCTTTCTATTAATTTCTCTCCCTGTTTCTTAAACATCTGAACTGCATATGTATTCATTGAAGTGTTGACCTTTATCAACTATAAATTTTGATTTAAAGATACATGGAAGTAAAAAGCAGAACCAACTTACCATTTTGAGGGGATGCAGCTCAATGGTAGAGCGCATGCTTCACATGTATGAGGTCCTAGGTTCAATCCACAGCCTCTCCAAGCAATATGGTTCTTTCCCTGTAACAGAACACGCTTATCATAATGAGGGGATGCAGCTCAATGGTAGAGTGCAGCCTTGCATGTATGAGGTCCTGGGTTCAGAATCTCCAAGCAATGGGGTTCTTTAACTGTTTCTTAAACATCTGAACTGCATATGTATGCATTCCAGTGTTGACCTTTATCAACTATAAATTTTGATTTACAGGTACATGTATGTAAAAAAAAGAACACACTTATTTTCGCATGTATGAGGTCCTGGGTCCAATCTTCAAGCAATGTTAGACTTTTAAGTCAAAGCCATACATCACACACGCATCGTGCATAAAGATATTGTTTAAACAAGAGAAACACAACAGCCACAGCAGGGGATGTAGCTAAGTAGTAGAGTGCACGCTTCGCATGTATGAGGTCCTGGATTCAATCCCCAGCTTCTCCAAGTAATGCTGGACTTTTAAGTCAAAGTCATATATCACACAGGCATCGTGCATAAAGATATTATTTAAATAAGAGAAATACAACATTTGGAGCAGGGGATGTAGCTCAGTGGTAGAGCGCATGCTTCACATATATGAGGTCCTTGGTTCAATCCCCAGCTTCTCCAAGTAATGCTGGACTTTTAAGTCAAAGCCATATATCACATAGGCATTGTACATAAAGATATTATTTAAACAAAAGAAATACAACAGTTGGAGCAGGGGATGTAGCCCAGTGGTAGAGCGCATGCTTCGCATGTATGAGGTCCTGGGTTCAATCCCCAGCTTCTCAAAATAATATTGGACTTTTAAGTCAAAATCATATATCACACAGGCATCGTGCATAACAATATTCTTAAAACAGGAGAAATGGAACAACCACAGCAGGGGATGTAGGTCAGTGGTAGAGCGCATGCTTTGCATGCATGAGGTCCTTGGTTCAATCCCCAGCTTCTCCAAGTAATATTGGACTTTTAAGTCAAAGTCATATATCACACAGGCATAGTGCATAAAGATATTGTTTAAACAGGAGAAATGCAAAAACCACAGCAGGGGATGTAGCTCAGTGGTAGAGCGCATGCTTTGCATGTTTGAGGTCCTGGGGTCAATCCCCAGCATATCCAAGCAATGTTAGACTTTCAAGTCAAAGCCATATATAACACAGGTATCGTGCGTAAAGATATTATTTAAACAAGAGAAATAAAACAGTTGAAGTAGGGGTTGTAGCTCAGTGGTAGAGTGCATGCTTTGCATGTATTAGGTTCTGGGTTCAATCTCCCCAGCATCTCCAAGCAATGGGGTTATTTAACTGTTTCCTAAACCTCTGAACTGCATATGTATGCATTCCAGTGTTGCCCTTTATCACCTATAAATTTTGATTTAAAGGTACATGTAAGTAAATAACAGAACACGCTTATCATAATGAGGGGATGTAGCTCAGTGGTAGAGCGCATGCTTCGCATGTATGAGGTCCTAGGTTCAATCCCCAGCATCTCCAAGCAAAGTTAGACTTTTAAGAAAAAAAAATATATCACACAGGCATCGTGCATAAAGATATTGTTTAAACAAGAGAAACACAAGAGCCACAGCAGGGGATGTAGCTCAGTGGTAGAGCGCATGCTTTGCATGTATGAGGTACTGGGTTCAATCCCCAGCTTCTCCAAGTAATGCTGGACTTTCAAGTCAAAGTCATATATATCACACAGGCATCGTGCATAAAGATATTGTTTAAACAGGAGAAATGCAGAAACCACAGCAGGGGATGTAGCTCAGTGGTAGAGCGCGTGCTTTGCATGTATGAGGTCCTGGGTTCAATCCCCAGCATCTCCATGAGATGTTAGACTTTTAAGTCAAAGCCATACATCACACAGGTATCGTGCATAAAGATATTGTTTAAACAAGAGAAACACAAGAGCCGCAGCAGGGGACGTAGCTCAGTGGTAGAGCGCATGCATTGCATGTGTGAGGTCCTGAGTACAATCCCCAGCTTCTCCAAGTAATGCTGGACTTTTAAGTCAAAGTCATATATCACACAGGCATGGTGCATAAAGATATTGTTTAAACAGGAGAAGTGCAACAACCACAGCAGGGGATGTAGCTCAGTGGTAGAGCGCATGCTTCGCATGTATGAGGTCCTGGGTTCAATCCGCAGCATCTCCAAGCAAAGTTAGATTTTTAAAAAAAAAATATATATCACACAGTCATCGTGCATAAAGATATTGTTTAAACAAGAGAAACACGACAGCCACAGCAGGGGATGTAGCTCAGTTGTAGAGCGCATGCTTTGCATGTATAAGGTCCTGGGTTCAATCCCCAGCTTCTCCATGAGATGTTAGACTTTTAAGTCAAAGCCATACATCACGCAGGCATCGTGCATAAAGATATTGTTTAAACAAGAGAATTACAACAGTTGAAGCAGTGGTTGTAACAGCAGGGGATGTAGCTCGGTGGTAGAGCGCATGCTTTGCATGCATGAGGTCCTGGGTGCAATCCCCAGCTTCTCCAAGTAATGCTGGACTTTTAAGTCAGAATCAGAATCAGAATCAGAAAGAGCTTTATTGCCAAGTGTGCTTGCACACACAAGGAATTTGTTTTGGTACTGAGGCTTCCAGTGGACATATACAAATACAACATGAAACATAATACTACAAATTATAAGAATAAAAAATAAAAATATAAATATATGAGAATAAAACTATCACAGTTGGGTTTAGTCAGAATAGACATTTTCAGATTTACAGATTATGAACCTATTTACAGTGTTTTGAATATTATAAATAAATAAATCTACATATAAGTATCACCTGAGTTGTGGGATATTGCACTAAACAGTGGGAGTATTGCACTTACAGGCATATGCCTTGGGAGGAGTGTTAACTGTTCAGGAGGGAAATGGCCTGTGGGAAGAAACTGTTCCTGTGCCGAGATGTTCTTGTGGCCAGTGATCTGAGTCTCCGTCTTGACGGTAACAGTTCAAACAGGTGGTGTCCAGGGTGAGTGGAATCTGTGATGATTTTACCTACTCTCTTCCTCACTTTGGAAGAGTACAGGTCCTGGAGGTTTGGCAGGGGGGCACCAATAATCCTCTCCGCAGTCCGGACTGTCCGTTGTAGTCTCCTGATGTCTGATTTGGTAGCTGAACCAAACCAGACAGTGATGGAAGCGCACAACACAGACTCAATGACGGCTGAGTAGAACTGAATCAGCAGATCCTGTGGCAGGTTGAACTTCCTCAGCTGGCGAAGGAAGTACAGTCTCTGCTGGGCCTTTTTCACAGTGGAGTCAATGTGATTGTCCCACTTCAGGTCCTGAGAGATGATAGTGCCCAGGAACCTGAATGACTCCACTGCTTCCACAGTGCTGTTCATGATGGTGAGTGGGGGGAGTGCTGAGCTGTTCCTCCTGAAGTCCACGATCATCTCCACTGTTTTGAGCGTGTTCAGCTCAAGGTTGTTATAACTGCACCAGGCAGCCAGCTGTTCAACCTCCAGTCTGTAAGCAGACTCGTCACTGTTTCGGATGAGACCGATGACAGTGGTGTCGTCTGCAAATTTCAGGAGCTTGACAGTGGGGTCTTTAGAAGTGCAGTCATTAGTGTACAGGGAGAAGAGCAGTGGGGAGAGAACGCACCCTTGGGGAGCACCAGTGCTGATTGTGAGTGTCTTGGATGTGTGTTTCCCCAGTCTCACTCGCTGCTGCCGGTCCGTCAGGAAGCTGGTGATCCACTGACAGATCGAGGATGGTATGGAGAGCTGGGTCAGTTTGGCTGTGAGAAGACCAGGCATGATGGTATTGAAGGCCGAACTGAAGTCCACAAAGAGGATCCTTGCATAAGTCCCTGGTCTGTCGAGATGTTGCAGGATATAATGCAGTCCCATGTTGAATGCATCATCCACAGACCTGTTTGCTCTGTAAGCAAACTGAAAGGGATCCAGCAGGGGTCCAGTGATGACCTTCAGGAGGGCCAGCACCAGTCTTTCAAACGACTTCATGACCACAGACGTGAGAGCGACAGGTCTGTAGTCATTAAGTCCAGTGATTTGGGGTTTTTTGGGGACAGGAATGATAGTGGAGCGTTTGAAGCAGCAGGGAACTTCACACTGCTCCAATGATCTGTTGAAGATCTGCGTGAAGACCGGGGCCAGTTGGTCAGCGCAGGCTTTTAAACAAGCAGATGAGATGCCGTCTGGGCCTGAGGCTTTCCTAGTCTTCTGTTTTTTGAAGACTCGGCTCACGTCCTCCACACAGACCTTAAGCTCAGGTTGGATGGCAGGAGGGGGGAGTGATAATTGGAGAACAGGAGGTGATGCTGAATGTGTGAAGTGCAGATCAGACCGGGTGTGTGGTGTGAATGAGGGCTTTTCAAACCGGCAGTAAAATGAATTTAAATCGTCAGCCAGGTGTTGATTGTCCACAGATCGAAGGGATGGTGACTTGTAGTTGGTAATGTTCCTCAGGCCATTCCAGACTGATGATGGGTCGTTGGATGAAAACTGGTTTTTCAGTTTATCAGAGTAGTTCCTTTTAGCAACTTTGATCTCCTTTGTCAATCTGTTTCTGGCCTGGTTATACAAGATTTTATCCCCACTTCTGTAAGCATCCTCTTTGGCATGACGAAGGTGTTTGAGTTTCCCAGTAAACCATGGTTTATCATTAGTGAATGATAAGAATGTCCTGGCAGGAATGCATGTATCCTCACAGAAACTTATATATGATGTTACAGTATCTGTGAGCTCATCCAGATCATTGGTAGCAGCTTCAAAAACAGTCCAATCAGTGCAATCAAAGCAGGCCTGTAGATTCTGCTCTGCTTCATTAGTCCATCTTTTTACAGTCCTTATTCCAGGTTTAGCTGATTTCAGTTTCTGCCTGTAGGTCGGTATGAGATGAACCAAACAGTGATCAGAGAGCCCCAAAGCTGCCCGTGGGACGGAGTGATATGCATTTCTTATTGTGGTGTAACAGTGGTCCAGTATATTACTGTCTCTGGTGGGACATGTAACGTGCTGTCTGTATTTTGGTAGTTCACGGGAAAGATTTGCTTTGTTAAAATCCCCAAGAATGATTAAAAGAGAGTCTGGGTACCTTTGTTCCGTTTCAGATATTTGTTCAGCCAGCTGTTGTAGCGCCGCGCTCACGCACGCGTCTGGAGGGATGTAAACATTCACGAGAATGAAGGAGGAAAATTCCCGAGGCGAGTAGAAGGGTTTACAGTTTATGAAATGTGCCTCTAAATTAGGAGAGCACATCTTCTTCAGTGTTGTTACATCTGAACACCAACTTTCGTTAATGTAGAAACACAATCCACCACCTCTCGTTTTCCCCGTTAGCTCCGCGATGCGATCCGCTCGGAACAGCTGGAAGCCCGGCAGATGTATTGCGTTGTCCGGTATGGCTTCACTCAGCCAGGTTTCAGTGAAGCACAAAGCAGGAGAGTTTAAAAAATCTTTGTTAGTGTGGGTGAGGAGAAGAAGTTCATCCGTTTTGTTAGGAAGGGATCAGAGATTCGCGAGATGAATGCTGGGGAGAAAGTCAAAGCCATGTATTACACAGGTATCGTGCATAAAGATATTATTTAAACAAGAGAAATACAACAGTTGAAGCAGGGGTTGTACCTGAGTGGTAGAGTGCAGCTTTGCGTGTATAAGTTCCTGGGTTCAATCCCCAGCTTCTCCAAGCAATGTTGGACTTTTAAGTCAAAGTCATATATCACACAGGCATCGTGCATAAAAATATTGTTTAAACAAGAGAAACACAACAGCCACAGCAGGGGATGTAGCTAAGTAGTAGAGTGCACGCTTCGCATGTATGAGGTCCTGGATTTAATCCACAGCATCTCCAAGCAATGTTAGACTTTTAAGTCAAAGCCATATATCACACAGGTATCGTGCATAAAGATATTATTTAAACAAGAGAATACAACAGTTGAAGCAGTGGTTGTAGCTCAGTGGTAGACTGCATGCTTTGCATGTATGAGGTCCTGGGTTCAATCCCCAGCATCTCCAAGCAATATGGAGCTTTCCATTAATTTCTCTCCTCATTTCTTAAACATCTGAACTGCATATGTATTCATTGAAGTGTTGAGCTTTATCAACTATAAATTTTGATTTAAAGATACATGGA